>NW_027632914.1:0-135329 GCF_902686455.1 Sciurus vulgaris | reverse complement strand
TAACCCTGGCATGAATGCCATGATGTTCCTTAAGGTCTCCCTTTGGAAGTGGAGAACTTATTTTTCAGTTGCAAGGAAGCTGCAGAAGACAGCTTTCAGGTATCTCCTCCAAAGTCATATCTTCTCCCAGAACAGCCTCTATCCAGCGACTGATCACTGTAGGAGTGTAAAACAAGGGCCCATCACCCCCAGGTAAATGATCCATCACTTTAGAACCTGAGATCTCCAAGGGCAGAGACCTCTGTTGGAACTTCATTGTAGTTCAGTTTCTCTTTCTGTGCAATCCTGCTTTTTCTTCATCATTCTGCAGACATGGATCCCAAAAGCTATCCCAAGGTTTTCTAGGGGCAAGGATCAAAAGACCAATCCTTGCTTTAAAATTATCTGACAATCCTCCATCTGGTAGTTTGAGTTTGGTAATTATACTTTCGAGGCTGTAGGTTCTGGAGTCACTTTCTGGGTTCAAATCCTGGTTCTCTCATTTATGCACAATAGGACCTTATGTAGATAAATTAATCTCACAGTTAATTTACTAATCTGTAAAATTGATAGAATATTTACACCAGCATGAGTGTACCTCAGATAAATTCCAACTGTGAATCAGCCAACTTGGAGGTGAAGTTTAGTGTGTAGGATATTTATGAGGGAGAAAAATGAAATCCAGGATTGCTAAACTGTGTGAGAGGTAAAGAGAAAATGATTCAAAGAATGGCAAGCTAAAGACTAAGGAGTGCGACTGGATTCCATCTTCCAAAATATTCCAACATTTCCTTGCAACCTTTGAGCATGGAGGAAATGCAGCAAAGACATGGTCACAGTAAAAGTCTGGGGGATGGATAGTAAAGTTAACAGACTATATTTATAGAAAGTGGGTTGTCATTCTTTATTACATTCCATCCACTTCCAAAAATAAGTGGCAAATGAAATGGAATATACCATATGGCAAAGATAATATTTTCTAAAGGAAAAAATTACTGGAATCAAAAAGTATAGATAGACATGTCAGGTACCTGGAGTGGAAAGTTCATCTTATCTCAAATGACTAACAAAGTCAACTGTTTGTCTGGGACAAAACCACCTGGGACTCAACCTATGAAAGAGTGTATCGGAGATGTTATATCTTTAATGTATTACTAAATATCCATAGCATAAATATTGTTTGACTGTATGTTTACATTTACCTTTTAGTAAAACTGATGGCATAATATTGCCTTTATTCTCTAAAGGTATTTTTACATAAATCTTAGGAAATATCCATTTACTTTGCTTAGGTTTACACTGCTAACTTAATTAAAGGATAATATTTAGAGATTACAGAGCAGTTATTCTCAACTCTGGCTGTACATTAGAATTAGAGTAAACTTTGAAGATTCTCATGCCCATACCACATCCTGGATCAATTATGCTGAGATCTCTGTTGAGAGCCCAGGTGATTTTCAAGTTCCTCAGATGATTCCAATGTGTAGGAAAGATAAAAAAATCAGTGATAGAAAAGACTGAAGAATTACTCTTTCCATTAACCTGTCCTTTTGGCATATCATTATTTCTCAAGTGAACTTTTGATGCTGGGTTGCAACCATATAACATACCAATAACTGAAGTGCTACTCTTAGACAAATTGATTAAATAATGAAGTCATTAAAGTAAACTGAGGAGTGACTAATACCAATAGGGTAGGGGGTAAATTAGTGGGGAATTGAGTTATTATTTCTTGGCTGATGAAGAAATAAAACAAGTGCTTGTACTTTGCAGTGTTCAAAGCCTGTGACCAAGTAACTTGCTTCAGGAGTTTGCCTCAGAACTGCAGGTTGTTGAACAGTGAACAAAAATTTCATGATATCTGAAAACACTGGGTCAATTCAAAAGATGCTTTGGGCTCCAATGTTGCAATTCCCCAAATGATTGTAGACATGGTTGAAGTTCCCAGGAATTAATATGAAATGTGACTTCATGAATCAAAATGTGTTTGTAAATAATAGTTTCATTCTTCAACAGGTCTAAGGCGGTGGCCTTATATCTTAAGATCTAAGGCCCCTAATGGAATTGCAGATCTTTCAAAGAGATTTCATTCTTTTCCTGTTTGAAAAGAGAGCTCTGAAGGGCTTATAGCTCTGCCTCTTTACTGCCAAGCCTTTCTGTGTCACTTTATGTCCCAGGGTTCACTTTGGCTATAGGCCATTACTCTTTTCACCCCCATTTTATTTGGGGTGATGCAGCTGAGAAGTTCAGCTGAGAAACAGATTGAAGTTTTGGCCTTTGGCCTGTTCTTACCCCTGAGACTCTGAGAAGCCTGCCAAACTTCTCCAAACCCATTTTCTGTTGTTTTATGTAGGGCTAATAATCTATCATTAAAGTATTTAATATGATGCTACATGTGCAAGAAATTATATGTGAGAGAATTTGATAAAAATTTAGAAAATATTGTTCAGGAAAAAAGAATGATAGCACCAAATAGGATAACTAGAGATTTTAAAGTCTGTGCCCTACCCAAATTTAAACAGTGTATAGTAAAATATATACAAGAGAAGGCCCTAAACAGACTCACTGGCTTTTAGAGAAGGGAATGATTATTTTCCAGCATTGCTTTGTGCAATGCAGAAGTCACTGTCCATGAGAAATGTGACTTGTCTGAAATTATGATGTGCTACAGATAATCACACATGGAATTTTGCAGACCTAGAATTTAAATAAGAATGTAAAGTATCTCACTAATAATTCTATGCTGATTATATGATCATATTTGGTTCATATTAGGGTAAATGAAACATTATTTTAGTCATGTTTATCTGGTTCATGTTTGTTGTTAAAGACATGCTTAGTAGAAAATTTTGTATTTGTGAATGACATTGTACTTGTACTAGAGAGCCTAGCTCTGGTGCTTCCTTTCAGACTAACACAATCGAATGAGAAGAAACACTGAATCTCATGCTGATTTCTTTTCCTAGAAACTACTGTATCTTTGCATTTTTATACATTTATACATTTGTCCTATTGACATGTTGTTAGAGCCATTCTGTTTTTTTTTTTTTTTAATTTGTTCTAATTAGTTATACATTGCAGTAGAATGCATTTTGGCACATCACACAAAAATGGAGTATAACTTCTCATTCTTCTGGTTGTACATGATGTAGAGTTACACGGATCATGTAATCACATATGCACATAGGGTCATAATGTCTGATTCATTCTACTATCATTCCTACCCCTGTGTCCCTTCCCCTTCCTTCACTCCCTTCTGTCTAATCCAAAGTACCTCTATCCCACACCCCACTATGAATTAGTATCTGCATATCAGAGAAAACATTTGGCCTTTAATTCTTTGGTTAGATCCCATTCTTAAAGCCCTTCCATCTTACATCTGTGTTTCTGTATAACTTGAGAAATTGAGCATCCTTGAATAAACACAATTATGACTCTTTCCACAAACAAAACTCCTCTTTATTGTGAACAATATCATTGCTGCTTTTTTACAAGGAAGATTGTTTTATTCTCCAATGTTTTTTCCTCTTTTACTGAAGATACTTTTTAAAGGCCCTCAATCACTCTCTGGGTCACTTGAAATATTACCTGTCATTCTGAGAGCTTTGGGCTATACTGTATCAGTCTGACCTCTTGAGGGTTGGTTATTAGAGTAGTTAAACTCAGTCATGTGGATGCTCCATGCCTATGTGTATGGTCTTCAGTAAAATTCCTGGACACCAAGGTGTGGGTGAACCTCTCTGGTTGGCAATACTTTGCATACCTTACTACATATCATTGTTGGGAGAGTGAAGTGCTGTTCACATGAATCCACCAGAAGAGGACCATTGCTTGTGCCTGGTTTTTCCCAAACTCTGTCCTATGTGTGTTTTTCCTTTGCTGATTTTTTAAAGAATTATATATATTTTTTATTTTTTATAATTATACATGACAGTAGAATGTATTTTGGAACATCATACATAAATGAAGTATAACTTCTCATTCATCTCATCTAATTGTACTTGATGTAGAATCACAACAGTTTAGTAGTCATATATACACATAAGGTAATAATTTCTGATTCATTCTACTATCCTTACTATCCCCCATACCACCTCCCCTCTCTTCACTCCCCTCTGTCTAATACAAACTACCTCTAGTCTTCCCTAACCATCACCACTTATTGTTAATTACCACCTGCATATCAGATAAAACATTTGGCCTTTGGTTTTTTGGGATTGGCTTAATTTGCTTAGCATGGTATTCTCCAGCTCCATCAATTTACCTGCAAATGCCATCATTTCATTCTTCTTTAAGGCTGAGTAATATTCTATTGTGTATACATACCACATTTTCTTTATCCAGTCATCTGTTGAAGGGCACCTAGGGTGGTTCCATAATTTAGCTATTGTGAGTTGAGGCCCTATAAACACTGATGTCGCTGTGTTACTATAGTATGCTGATATTAAGTTCTTTGGGTATAAGTAGAGAAGTGAGATAGCTGTGTCAAATGGTGGTTCCATTTCAAGTTTACATATTGGTTCCACCAATTTGCAGTTCCACCAGTAATGTAAGGGTATACCTTTCCCCCTACATCCTTGTCAACATTAATTGTTGCTTGTTTTCTTGATAATTGCCATTCTGACTGGAGTGAGATGAAATCTTAGAGTAGTTTTGATTTGCATTTCTCTAATTGCTAGAAATGTTGAACATTATATTTGTTGATTGATTTTATTTCTTCTTCTCTGAAGTGTCCATTCAGTTCCTTAGCCCATTTATTGATTGGGCTATTTGTATTCTTGGTGTTGAGATTTTTGAGTTCTGGAGATTAATGCTCTATCTGAAGTCATGTGGTAAAGATTTTCTTCCATTTCTGTAGGCTATCTCTTTGCATTATTGATTGTTTCTTTTGCTGAGATGAAGCTTTCTAGTTTGAATTCATCCCATTTATTGATTCCTGGTTTTACTTCTTGTGCTTTAGGAGTCCCTAAGCCAACATGGTGAAGATTTGGGCTGACTTTTTCTTCTTTTTGGTGCAGGGTCTTTATTCTAGTGCCTAAGTCTTTGATCCATTTTGAGTTGAGTTTTGTGCATGATGAGAAATAGGGGTTTAATTTCATTTTGTTACATATGAATTTCCAGTTTTCCCAGAACCATTTGAAGAGGATATCTTTTATCCAATGAATGTTTTTGGCACCTTTGTCTAGTATGAGATCACTGTATTTATGTGGGTTTGTCTCTGTGTCTTCCTCTGTTGATTTTAATATGAGTTATTTCACCTGAATAAACCAAAACATGGGCATAAAAGCTTTTTTGAGTTCTGTGTGTCCTAGTAAATTGACAGACTTGAGGGTAGTCTTGGGGAACATAAGCCCCATCTGGGTTCACTCTCCATTATCTATCCATATTTTTGGTAAAGAAAGGGGAAAGCAGAGACTGGAGTATGGGATGGGATTCAACCCTAAACTATGTGATATGTTTCTTATAAACAAATGTCTTCCAGAACCAAAACTGTAAGCATAAAAAACTTATTCACCACAAATGCATGACAGAACCACATTCCCACTGGGTTCTCTCAGATCTCAAGCCTTGGTTCTGGCATAACATGACAAAGATGTAGACACATCCACAGAGCAATGACACTAGTTGCAGAGACTGTGAATTCTTGAACTGCATTGGAACCCTCTGTGAAGTTTCTGGGCATGGCTGCATCTTTGTGACTAGCAACTCTCTTTGATAGACTGATTATGTTTATCCTGCACACAGGGATGTGATATTCCAGGAGTGGCTCTCAACTGATGAGGAGATACAAATGCCTCTAATTGGGGCAGTTATAAGGCCTGCTCCACAGAGCCTTCCATGAGATCCCCAGTGAAACTGAGTCCTGGTTGCTCCCATCAGTGTCCCACTCTGCAACATGCCCTTTACGGGCCTTCTTCCTTACCCATCTCTCTTCCCCTTCCTTCACTGTATGATCTTCCACTCCCTCACAACCTCCTTGAACTCAAATCTTAAATTCAACTTCTGATTTTTGGTGGGAAGTCAAATTTAGAAAAGAGATAGGATCACATCTGAATAGCTATATACAAAGAGAAACAACAGAGGATTTGAAGGACAGTGGTACTGCAGTTATGTCATTTATTCTGTATACTTGTGTTTGACCTTCATAACATATGTGTGGTTCATTGGCCCAGAATTGACTTAAGTTGATTCACTATATTTAATTCTAGCATGACATAGTACTTGCTGCAAGTTGCTATGTATGGTTCTGTATTAGAATATGTCCTTTTTGCTTTAGTTTACCTGGCTAATTCTTCTTGTTTTCCACACTTAATATCATTAAAGTATGTGCCTAAATGAACTAGCCATTTGTGAGGCTGAAAGCTGATATTTACTTAACCAAAATTAGACTTCCTAATACCTGCTAAAGGGAAAACCCATTGAGGGAAGAAAAAACATAGAGGATAATGCTCATATTATTTTTCAGACAATAAACAAACTTGTGTAATCCTATTAACATTAGCGTACATTTCACAGCCCATCTGGCAAACAATAAAGGTTGTGACTCTGTGTATTTACAATGCTAGGGCATTGTAGTAAGCAAAATGGTAAAGCCTATAGCTGTGTCAGTGGGTCAAAAAGCGGTCATGGCACATTTCTCAGACACCATAGATTACCCAAATAGACTTTTTTGGGGAAAAGCTGTGTGTTGGGAGACATGTTTTTCAAAGTTAAGCAGGTCTGAAGGAGCAGTGATGTGAGCCGCTGGGGTGGACGATGGGGGAATATTACCTGGTTTTAATGATTCATGGTCATGTTAAGCTGTGACAAAACTCCAGTGCCTTGTGGAAAGCAAATTATTATAATAAAATCATCTTTTATGAGACAGAGAAAATACAGTGTCTGCTTTCAGTTACAGAATTCTTTTCCCAAATTTCTGAAGAGTTCATTCAAATTTTGTAAGTTTGCCTGATATTTCTAACCTGAAAGAATGGCAGATTTTTCCCAAAAACTCATACTTAGTAATAATAATTTATCAGTAAACTTATGAATAATTTAAAATAGAAATATCTTAAATAATGTGAGGCATTAGAAATCTGTTGAGCTGAGGTCCATGTACATTTTTCATGCTTCTGGTACTTCTTTGATTTATTGCCAGTCTCTCTGCTTATTTCTTTCTGAGTGAACTATGAAATTCAAATGAGGATTGATTATAAAATGAGATGTCATATCTCTCAGGAATATACATGTTATATGATATGTCCTGGGTTTAAATTTTGTCTCAACTAAACCTGGAAAGCAGATGCCACCTTCATTAAATGTTTCTTTAGAGTGAGCATTTATCCAAATGTCTGTAATTATTGTTCTAGGTATTATATGCTGTTGAAAGCTAAAATTTATGAGCATGCTGACATTAACATTTCATCACTCACAAGCTTTGTAAATATACAGGATATGTCATTGTCATGCTGAACTATTTTTAATGATTCCATACCTGCATCTTACTTACCTTGTACTCAAGTTTGAAGACAATCTCACTTGTCATATTTATTTCTCTGACAATAATGAAGAAATTTGCCTATTTGAAAGGAAATTTGAAACTCCTTATCACGAATGACTGAATTATTATGTTCATTGTATGTTAACAGTGCAAAATCGAGTGTGAAATTGGTAACAAGTCAAATCCCTGAGCTCTGCCTTTCTCTGGAAGTATCAAGATGCAATGTGTATCTCTAAATGAACATGCATTTCAGGAGGATCAACAAATAGCAAGTCCTGCATCTTGCGAAAATGTCAGAGCCTGACACTCTCTTTCCCCATGCCAATCCCTAAATGTTGTCTCATTCCAGAAAACCTGTGGTAAAAATGTAGAAACCATTGTTCTGATAGAAGAAAGTCCTGCAGTACCTTACAAATACACACGTATCTGAGTAAATCTAACACTAGGAAGAGGAATTGGTAGGGATCAGAGAAGGTGAGGCCTTCTCAACCCACTACAGATGACATCACTCTCTTTATTGCAAAATTTGAACAACTATAAGGGGGAAGTAGAATTGTTGACAGCTTTAAAGTTCTATTTTAAGGACATGACCAGTCCATGGCAAAACTATATGAAATGCACAGATGAAAGGAGGCAAAACCCAAGACAACACCAGAAGAGAAATACTGTGTTGCATCAGATGAAGCACTGCTTTGTTATCACTCTGGAAAAATTTTTGTTAGTTTCTTAGTAATGAAGACATTTCTGTGACTAGGTATTTTAATTCAGTAGAATGTATAATGGTTTATGTCTAAGGTTCTAATCAGCAGATAATTCTTCTCTACATAAGCAATGGGACACCTAGTCTCTTTCCTCCTATGCCTCTGCCATTCACATAGGACAGTTGATGGAAATGGCCAAAAGATCATGGAGGAGGCATACCTGCTTCTAACAACCTTGGCTTGAGAATGCCAGTTGTCACTGCTACTTACTTCCCACAGAGAGAATTTATCACATAGCCAAGTGTAGATGCAAGAACTGTAATCGACATGACCTGTGGCTAAACAGTTACTTCTTAGTTACAATCTCATTCTCTCCAAAAGGGTAAAAGATTATAGTGGGCAGCAGGTAGCCTTTACTGCAAGAGGAGTTGGAAATACCAGAATTTCATGTACAGTGTCTGTAGCATCTACTATCTGACATCAAAAGAGCAAGGAAGAAATGCTGCCAATAGATCTTTGCCTGTTGAAGTCCCATTCATCTTTGAAGGCTGCTTTAATTAATATGTTCTTCAAGGAAGCTCATCAAGTACATCTCCTATTGCCCATTATAGGATAATGAATGCCACAGATGCTAACAGAGGACATAGGTGCTACTAATTCCCATTTTGGTTTGCCTTTAACAGGCTGGCTGACCCATCTCTCAGCAGCTATGACTGTTTCATGAACAGCTGCCAAGAGTTGCTTTCTTCTCTTGAAAACCTTCCAAATAGAAGACACTTTTCCTTGGAAATTAACAGACCTCCCCCTCACACATGATGGAGGCAACAATACCCAGTGATTGACTGACCCTTAAATAAATGAGGCCAGTCCCAAGGTAGGACCCACTCTGGTGCAGTTCACACTCCAAACCCCCACAGGATCAGGCTGAGGCTAAATTTCAGCTCACCTCCTTCCCTTGACTCTTCCTGCCCCGCTCACCCCCCATCTTTTGAGAGCATCTTCCCTACTCCCATACCCTTCCCCCAGCAATAAGCCACATGCACTTAAATCCCCATTTAGATTCTGTTTTCAGGGGGCTAGGACCACAGTCACCTTAGCTTCTAAAATTGTGAGACTATGTGCTCTTCTTGTATTCCCTCCTACTGCATTTCATTTTTTAGAGGTGAGTCAAACCTTAAGACAAAAGTATTATAGCCAGGCGTGGTGGTGCATGCCTATATAATCACAGCGGCTTGGGAGGTTGAAGGAGGAGGATCTCAAGTTCAAAGCCAGACTCAGCAAAAGTTAGGTGCTAAGCAACCCAGTGAGACCCTCTTTCTAAATAATACATAATAGGGCTGGGGATGTGGCTTAGTGGTTGAGTGCCCCTGAGTTCAATCCCTGGTACCAAAATAAATTGTCATAAGTATAATTTGACTAGAAAACCAAATTCCAGAATTAATTTCCCATCAGTGAATGTCCCCCTCAATTTCCCAAATCCTGCACATTTCAGGAACTTACACTAATAACTGAGTCTAGATAATAACCATGGCATATACCATAATGCTTTTTGTGATTCTCCATCGTCAGAGGGTTTTGGTGAGTCTCTATATACACTAAGCAGGAAAGTGGACACACATTTCCCTTTTCCCATAAGGGAAGCCTCACTGAACCCAAAATAAAAATGAACCATGATAGCTTATTCTATAAGATGTGTCCATTATGGTTTGGATCTTAAATGTGAATAAAGGCCCATATGCTAAAGACCTGGAGACCAACCTCTGATGCTCTTGGAAGGTGGTAGGAATTTTAGGAGGTGGAGCCTGTGGAAGAAACATATGTCATTGGGAGCATGCCCTTGAAGGTGATATTGGGATCCAGACCTTTCTTCTTTCTGTTTCCCAGCCACCATGAAGTGAGCAGTTTTGCTCTGCTACTTGCTTCCTGCCATGGTATGTCATCTTGCCACAAGCCCCTCCAAAAAATGAGTCAACCAACCATGGACCCATACTCAATACTCTGACTACGTGAACCAAAATAAACTTTTTCTACTGTTAAGTTGGTTTTCTCAAGTATTTTGTCCCAGTAACAGAAAGTTGACTAACACAGCTGCACTAGATGAACTGAGGATAAAATAAAATATAAATTGATGCAGTGCTATGTGCTGGGACATAACAAAACATTCATAAATGTTTGTTCTTGTTCCCCTTTACTTTCATTATAAAATATTCCCACTAAGATTTTGTTGTCTTTTTGTAGCCTCTGATGAGATAAGAAGTGGCAGCCTTTTTGGTGGAAGTAAGATTTAAAATATCAGTGTCAGCTTCAAATCATGAGCACTTCAGCAGCAATGTGGAATGCCATTGATTTGGTTTGAATGTCCCCCAAATTTGTTACAGGAGTCCCCAGTATGCATGAATGAGGGGACTCTCACTTGGATTTATTAATGTTCATACTTGGCTTATGACAGGCAGAACATTTTACGTTCTTCAAAGAATTAAGGCCTCATTAATATGTTTAATAAGAACCAGACATGACATCACTAGGGTGTACCCATTAATTCCTGTGGATATTGCCTGTATGGAAGTGTTTCTTTAGGTGAAGCATTTAAAAATGAATTTTAGAACTTGCCTGATGGTGAAGAATAATGAGTCTTTTGCCTTATTGGGAGCAATATTCTCATAATTTTCTAGATTAATGAGATAGATGCTCAAGTTCTCTTATAGACTTTCAGATGTGCACCTAATCTCTCTATTAGCAGGTAAGTGGATTTCTTTCTCCAAATCAAATTATACTAATTTTTGCCTTTCTTTGCCTAAGCTATTTCTTCTACTTGAAATAACCTGACTCCTCCATTTTTCTAATCCACATAATTTTCTGTTTTTCAAGCTCAACCTTCACTATGAAAAGTTGCAAAAAATTGTAGGCTACAATTACCTGGTTATTTTTTGATTACCTAAAGTATGTCTTGTTTTTACAGTTCATTCTTAGATTATGTTCAAATTATTACTTAATTTCTGCCTTTCATGAGTTGACAAGTTTGTCAGTCATACCCTTTCTCTGACTGTGTTCTGCATGGAGACATAGATCATGACTCATGTAGCTCAGTGGAGCCCTCATTATGACTAACACACAGCTGAGCAGACAGTGGGTGCTCAGGATGTGTTCGAATGTGTGAACAAATGCACATCTCATATTCCATGGCACCATCATTACTGGGTCTCTGAGATGAAAGGGGGTCAGGAATGTCCTATGCTTCTTCATCTCACTTTCTTGACCCAGTGTGACCCAAGGGTGTTGTACAATCAACTGTGGAAAGGAATTCACTCCCTTGCCCCCCTCTCCCAAAGCCCAGAGACAGTTTTAGACATTTTAGCAAGAGATTGTCTATGAACAGTCAGAAGGGTCATGCCTGCCTTAAGAAAGTTCTGTGGAATCTACCCCTCAACAAAGAGCAGGACACAATTAAGTGCCAGTCAAAGCCCAGATAATATAAGAGTATGGAAGAATATGCACATACACAGTTGTGTATTGTGACATATTAAATGTTACTTATTAATTACATATTACATATTAAATGTTTCTTCTGTGGTTATTTCCTAAAGAAGCAACTATAAAGTAAATACATACACAGTAGGAACTGGCCTAATCCTAAGGTGACAAGTATATATTTCTGTCACTGTAGACTTTTGATGGATATCTGGGTTTACAGAATAAAATAACACAGAATTTCTTCCAATTTCACCTGTCATTTATTATCTTTCTCTAACTGTACCAAAATTTGTAAAATTATAGAGAATATGCAAGATGGCATATCCTTTGCTATCAATTATAAAGATATCAGCCCTGTGATAGAGGGAAGAAACCTCTAGTCTGTCTCACTTTATGAGACTTTTGAGTGATGTAGAGAAGCAATTTTGACAATCCCAAGCTCTATCTTAACAGGAGAATTGAAGAAAGCAGCATTTCATCCTTAAAACTCATTATCATTGATTTCATACACAACAGACAAAATGTGGGTTCCCAGGGTGGTAACCTTCAAAAGCATTTGTTTTTACTTTTTTTTTTTCCAAGAGAAAATAAGGGGCATTTCTCGTGAGCAACAAATGATATTAGAGGAGAATATGGTAATATACTCAAAGTGTTAATGAAAATTAACTGTTAACCTTGGATTTTGCTGGACTGCCATTCTCACTAAGGTGAAGGTGGAACAGAGACTAACATTCATCGAGTCCCCCACCCTTGCTGAACAAACTGAAAGATGCATAAGAAAGACTGAAAAGGTGGTAAGAGAGAAAAGATTTCATAGGGATTTAGTAGTATGCAAGAAATAAGCACAAGAATCGGAGAAAATTTTGGTAAATTCAGTATAATTAACATTAATGAAGTATTAATAACATTTCATTCATTCTTAAAACCAAGGGGAATAAAATATTATACAAGACGCCTATGGAAGACAAAAGACAGATATTAGAAGTCACACAAGAGTTAATTATTCTCTAATACTCATGGTCAGCATCAACAAGAATTATGACATATCCAGGTAGAAATATATCTTTTTATCTTATTAGAAGTACAGAGGCAGATACCCGGGCGCCCGCTGCTGCTGGCAAGGGCTGGTGCCCCTCAGGTCCATGCCCGCTGAGTCCACGCTGGCCAGGCCGGGCGCTCGCGCTCTGAGGCTGGTCTGGGCACTCGCTCACGGTCTTTGTATCTTCTCTCCCACCTCTCTCTCTTCGCCTACCGCCTCCAACCGCCCTGATGCTTCTACTCCCCGTTGCGGACGCTGCGGACTTGCTCCGCCCGCAGCTCACCGCTGGCTATGGCTGTGGCGGCGGCCCATCTTCTACGCTGGCCTGAAGGAGGAAGAAAAGGAAGCAAGGCACGTCCCCTGGTCCTTGCTGCAGCCACGGGCCCTGGCGGCCATGGCGCCCACGCCGCTGCCCTCGCCGGAGCCCAGGAGACCTGCATGGACGGACATGGGCTTCAGAGTAGCACCTGCCTGCACCGCCGCCGCCTCCGCCACTGCCAGCAGGGCTGAGCAGCGCCGCTGCCCCAGGCTCTGCCCGCAGCCGCTGGCGCTCTTACTACTGCTGCTGCTCAGCCTCGGGCAGCTCCACGCAGGTGACTGCCAACAGCCGACTCAGTGTCGAATCCAGAAATGTACCACGCACGGAATTTGTGTCCTTGACTTTGCACCTGAACTCTGCTATTGACGGCTTTGACTCTGAGTTTTGCAAGGCGCTGAGTGCCTATGCTGTCTGCACCCAGCGAACTTCAAAAGCCTGCCATGGCAAACCTGGTATACCATTCTGCTGTGTTAGGTATCAGTGACCTCATGAGCCAGAGGAACTGTTCTAAGGATGGACCCACGTCCTCTACCACCCTGAAGTGATTCATGACCCTTGTAACTATCACAGCCACGCAGGAGCCAGAGAACACAGGGGAGGGGACCAAAATCCTCTCTGTTACCTTTTTTGTGGCTTGTTTGGAGATCCTCATCTTAGAACTTTCAAGGATCACTTCCAAACGTGCAAAGTAGAAGGGGCCTGGCCACTCATAGAAAATAATTACCTTTCAGTTCAAGTGATGAATGTGCCTGTGGTACCTGGATCCAGTGCCACAGCTATGAATAAGATCCTGATCATCTTCAAAGCTCACTGTGAGTGTGCAGGTCAGAAAGTATACCAAGCTGTTACAGATGACCTGCCAGCTGCCTTTGTGGATGGCACCACCAGCGGTGGGGATGGAGAAGCCAAAAGCCTGCATATGGTGGAGAGGGAGAGTGACCACTACGTGGAGATGCATGCTGGCTACATAGGCACCACGGTGTTTGTGTGACAGCTGGGTCACTACCTAACTCTTGCCATCCGAATGCCATGTCCTTTGAGGAAAGCCAGCTATGTGTGAATGGCTGCCCCCTAAGTGAATGCATCGATGATGGGCAGGGCCAGGTGTCTGCCATTTTGGGGCACAGCCTGCCTTGCACCTCCTTGGTGCAGGCCTGGCCTGGCTACACACTGGAGACTGCCAACTCTCAATGCTATGAGAGGATGCCAGTAAAGGACATCTATTTCCAGTCCTGTGTCTTCGACCTGCTCACCACTGGTGATGCCAAATTTACCACCGCAACCTTAGAGGATGTGGAGGCACTGCACCCCAGGAAGGAACGCTGGCACATCTTTCCCAGCAATGGCAATGGGACTCCCCCATGGAGGCAGCAATTTGTCTGTCAGTCTAGGACTCACATGCTTGATCCTTATTGTGTTTTTGTAGGGGTTCTCTTTTGCTTTGTTTTTTAGTTTTTGTCTATAACAAAAATTTAAAATATATTTTGTCATAATATATTGAGTAAAAGAGTATATATGTATATACCATGTATATGACAGGATGTTTATCCTGGGACACAACCAGATTGTACATATTCTGTTTGGTTGTTTTCTCATATGTTGGATGTAGTGTTCTTTGATTGTTTCAATTTTGTTTTGCGATTTTGTGACATGATTTATAATTGTCCCTGCCTGGGAGCCTGTTAGAAAGCACTTTATTTTCTATATATTAAATATTTATGTGTGTACCTGGTTAATATGTATAGTACATATACACAGACACCATGCCAAGCATTCCCTTCAAAGGTGACCAGGGCTGTTCCCCTGCCCTTTCCCATTGCTACTGATTTGCCATACCATGCAGTTTTCACTGGCCACCTCCTGATGGAGCTGCCCCCTTTCCTTTGGAGTGTGATCCCACCCTTTCTTCTGCCCTCACTCAGTTGGAAAGGACCCTATTAAGTGGCATTCTTTTATTTTATCTGTTCCCTCTCTGTTGGGACAAATGGGACGTTAACTAACTCAGGCTGACTCCTTACTCCCTGGCGAGAGAGCAAAATCAAGGCTCAAAGGCAGTTTCAAAGGTTCATGACGATAAACTGGACCACTGTCAGGGATTGGTTAACAACAGTTCCGCGAACGTGATCAGCTCGTGCTTGCCATATAGTTCTGTGGGATTCTTGCCTGCATGAATCCCCCATGCCTTGCTGACCTTTAAGCTGATTGGTTCCCGCCTAGCCCCCACCCTACATAAAAGCTGTGTGATTTCCTCAATAAACGAGTTCCTGCTGTGACTGGTCTCCCTGATGCATCTGATTGTCCTCTGCCGGGAGGGCTGGGAGTGGGCAGTCAGTCGGCCTTGCCTATCCTGGTCTGACCTTGTTGGGGCGTGTCCCCTTCCCTTGTCGCTGGTCGAGAAGAGCAAGGGGGCTTACGACCCTGACACCTATCCCCATTAGACGTTATTTCCACTGATGTTTTACATTGTTTGCATGTTAGCTCTTCTTATGTTAAATAATAGGGCTGAGGGGGAAATAATTAGATTTATGGCTTTGTACTTTTAGTTTTCAATTTAAAGGTCTATTCAAAAATTACTCATGAGATGATACACACAAGGCCATTTTCTACTCAAATTAGCTTATCAAAATGAAATATTTCCTTTAGTAATTTTTCTGGAGATGAAGAAAGCAGACAGCCCACCCTCCACTTAATGAGAACACAGGAGAATGATTTTCTTCTGCAGCCAAACCCTGTAAATACCGTCACCTTCCTGAGCACTTCCTGCTGATGTTCTGCATGGCTCTCCCAGGTCAGCTGGGGGAGTTGGCTCCTAGGGATGGTGCTGGCTCCCTGCTGCCTCCCATGGCTCAGCAGGAAGGGTCTGCAGGGATGTCTCAGAGACTGTGGCACATGCCGTTCTTTGGCCCAAGTGCAGATTCAACCCTGAGGACTGGGGTGGTGGCCACTCTAGGGGCCACTCTAAACGTCTGTCTATGAGCCAGCTGATCCTAGACTGTCCCTTCAGGGGACAAGAGACAGGGAATGCTTTAAGAGGATGCTCTTCTCTGACAGAGACCTGGGTTCAGATCTCTTCTCTCATCTGTGCATTTGTCCTGGGTGGGGACTCTTAGCCCTGGAACCTGTCACCTCAGGGACATGGGGACTTTGGTGTCAGCTTCACACAGACTGGAAAGAATGGGAGGCACCTGGGCGCATGGCCTGTGTTCATCCTGTGACACTGTTGACTGTCTGCCAACGGATGCAGTGCTGGCACACATTTCCCATGTGTGTCAGGTACCAGCAAAACTCTCGGGCCATGCCCCCAACCCCAGTGGATCCAGGTTAGAAAGCTGAACCCAAAATTCACTCCATCAGCTTGGGTCACTCCCTGTGTCTGTGCTTTGGTTCTGTATGTATGAAAGAGGACGGTGTCACCCACAAGGGGTGTTCTGAGCATTCCAGTTACTTCACGTAATGCCCAGGGGTGAGGTAAGAGCTTGCGTGCTTGGTGGAGACTTCCTATGTGCAATGCCAGTTTCACAGCACACCACAAAGACCTTTATTTTCCCACATTATAGGTAAGCACTTGGTGACTCAAAGATGAGGTGCTTAGGACTGGAACTGGGTTGGTTTCAGAGGGGACCTACAAGGGCACCTGCTTTGTCACTGCCATTTGCCAGGTGCCGGGAAGCTGGAGGCCCCCATGTCTCTGTTGGTGGTTCTCCCAGATACTGCTGGGCACCCTTGGAAACCTTCCAACAGCGGACCCACTGGTCCTCACCACCACATGAGCCAGCATCATGTGCAGATGGCAGCAGTCAGTCCCAGGCAGTCATCCCTGAGGTTCTCTGTCTTTGAGGGCAGACACGAGATTCCACCAGGATGCTGTGGCCATGGCCCAGTCATCAGCCAGGCCTGGATCTTTCCTGGTGGCCACAGCTGCCTGGCAGGTGCACAGCCATGGTGAAGGAAGTGGGAACTCAGGTGAAACACACAACAATGAATTCCAAAATCTCTCAAGGCCTCAGTGCCTCTTGTAAACTAAAGATAACTTAAAAATATCGGGAGCGCCATCACTCAGATATGCATATGTCTACATTGGGAAGTTCAGCTGAGGAGATGGTTCACTTCAGGAAGTGCTGCTCACTCTAGGTGGGAGACTTGAAATGACTTGGTTTCCCCTGAATCCCCTGCAGAAGCCACATGCTCGATTGCAGGAACAGTTTTGAGGAAGTCACACAGAGATAGCCTGGATGGTACCAGTTTCCGTCTGTGTAACCTGGGACAGTGCTGCCAGTGACTACTCCCTTAGAGGCTAAGACTGCCCCTGTGAAATGGGTAAGGCTCCCTCCACCCAGGGCTTGGGAGGGTGAATGAAATACTGTGCATAAGCCTATCTAAGGCACACTCCCCAAACCACGGCATGCTGTGGGAGCTTAAAATCATTCCCTTGGCTGCCTCTGTGATTTGGGGGGGGGGGGATAGGAACACTCAGTAATTTATTAAATGTTCTGTCCTTTAACCTATTTCTGATTTGGAATATTGAAATCCTGGCCCATGCCCTCCAATTTTCTTCTTTCAGATTCCCTGTGCATCTACAACTAGTGAAGGCAGACAGACTGCAACTGACTGTCAGGATGTTAATCCACTCTGAGAACACAGCCCCTCTGGGTGAAGAGATCAACAGATATTTATCAGGACCTAACACCTTGACTCCATTCAGGCAGCCCTTTCATAGCCTCTCCTAGAGGGAGGAGATTGGAAAGTTGCTCAGGCGCTCTGGTATACCTGTGTATTCACCCAGGTCTTTACAGATAAATACTGTAAACAGGAAGTCAACTATTAAGCAATTATAAGATTTCAGAGACTGGGTGATGAATCCTGTCCCTTTATCTCTAGTTGCTGACGGATCAAATCAGAACTGAGCTCTTCTCCTTTTGATGGCCTAGGCGTGTACCGAGGACCCTCACATTTTATTTGTTGGTGCATTTCTCTAAGTTAGTTGTGAATCTTCTCAAGTAATTGGATGTTAATATAAGACTGGGCAGCTTATCGACATTGTCCTCACTCTTAGAAATTGCATTAAAATTTTTGTGTGTGTTCTGTAGCTGACAGCAAAGGAGCTGGCTCAGTGAAGTCTGACTTTCCTCCGACACCCCCTTTTGTCCCAGTCAGAGGTTTCAGACATTTGGTGCAGAGGTTACACCCTTGGAGCAAAGTCCTGTGCTGGGTTCACCAGAGTTGCTGGAGGAGCACTTTCTGCACATCCACCTTGATGTGTGTTTTTGAATGGACCTTTGCTTTGTCTTCTTTGCATCACTGGTTTGGAAGGCTTGGATCACCCCACATGTGAAACAGGTTTGATAACCACTTGTCCTTCTGCCTGGAGATTTCAGATGAGCTGTAGCAGGCACAACCAAGCGTGGTGGCCAGTGCTGCACTGTTGGAGCCCCTGAGGTTGGAGGTTTAGGTGTCCTCTAGATTTACCATCATCCAAGGATGGCAGCTTTTACAGGGAAGGATGAGGAAGGGAACAGTACCCCAAGAAAAGACAGTGCTGAATCCCCAGCACTGGGACATTCCCAGGAAGCCAGTGGGTCTTCCCTAATTAGACATGAGCCATATAGTGGAGGAAAAGGGAGAAGAGACAGAAAAGAGAGAATGAAGAGAAAAGCCCCCAGGGGGTGTGGGCACGGAAGGTGGAAGCTGGATGGAAGTTAGACCTGGGGAAGTAGATGGGGCATGGCAGGAAAGGGCGTAAGGGAGTGTTGGAGCTGCCATGTGAGACTGAAGGGTCCGCGAGGGTGTGCCAGAGTGCGCTGGTCACAGCTCATCATCATGGCCACACTGAGCACCTGCACACCCTGGATCCTGACAAGCCAGAGAGGCAATGTGGGCTCCATACCAGGCAGTGAGGGAATCATGTCTTCAGAGGTGGGGTTCCCAGGACCCTCAGCTGCCAAGTGACAGAGGCAGAACTCGAAACCATGTGTGCAGACACCTGTGTGCTCTGACCCCACACTGCACTGGTTTGTCCCCCTCAGCCTTGGTCAACTTTTCTAGGCTAGACAGTAAGTATTTGATCTTCGTGGGTCATATCATGTGTGAGTCAGCTTTTCACAGCAGTAGACAAAATACAGGACAGGAACAGCTTGGAGGAGGAAAGAGTTATTTTGGATTCATGGTTTCAGAAGTTCATTCCTGAGCAATTCTCCATTGCTCTGGGCCTGAAGTGAGGCAGGACATCATGGGAGCAGGGAAGCAGAGAGAGCAAGCACAGCCAGGGACAAGATATTGTCCCCAAGGGCACACCCCCAGTGACCTACTTCCTTCAGCCATGCCCACCTGAGTACAGTTCACCCTGTAGTCCATTCAAATTGTTAATCCATCAAGTGGATTAATCCCCTGATGAGCTCTCATAACCCAGTCTTCCCATCTTTGAACATTGGCTGTATTGTCTAACACGTGAGTTTGGGGAGAGAATCTTAGATTCAAACTGTAACACAATTTCTGTCACAACTGCTCAGAGTACACTTGCAGTCCTACAGCAACCACAGACAATACTAAATGAATGGCCATGGCTATGGACCAATAAAACTATCCATAAAACAGACAGTGGGCCAGATTTTTCCTGAGAGCCCCAGTTTAATGATGCCTGGATTTCCGCTAGAGAAGGAAGTCCAATATGTTCTTATAAAGGGATAGAACAAGGAGAATGTGGGGGCAAAATTTTAATAGGGATAAAAGAGAGTGACACTGTTAGCCACCCATGGATTTGAAGGATGGTGGTTCTTGGGGCCGCTTAGTTTCATGATCATTTGTGCTTCAAAACATTGTTTCATATACTCTAAGATGACATATTGAGCAACCCAGAGCCCTGTCTTAAACGTGTTTGCTTCTCTGCGTTCCACCACCAGCATCCATCTCCTTTGTCCCCAGTGTCCCTCCCCAGCTGTGCAGCCATCACCTCCCCAGGATGCATGGGGGAGCTCCCAGAAGGAAGTGGTTTGTAAAGTGCTTTCTCCACCCTACAGCTTCTTTGTGCTTCTCTCTTTAGAATGGGAATCAAGAGAATTGTTCACTGTCTGAAGTTCCCACAAGGTATCAGGAGTGGGCTTGGGCGACTTCAGTCAGTGGGAGTCCCCTGTGAGAGGTTGGTTTAAAGTTTACCTATGTGTTTTCCATTTGAACAGAAGTAGATGGCTCCACTAATAGTGCACCATTTTATCACGATTCAGTTTTGTTGACATAAAATACCTTGAAAGTGAAATGGGGGGTGGTATATCAGAACAAACTTGAACTTGGCAGTTGAAAGTATTGATCTGCATCAACAATTCAAAGACAGATGCAAAAAGCCTTGCCCTTATCCAGCAAGGAGGCAGTCAAGGACATGCTCACAGATGCACTGAGTGTAGACCATCACCTCACTTTGTGCCTTGTAAAGGGTCCTCCAAAAGCATTACCAGACTTGCTTAGTCTCCTCTCTTCTGTGCCAATAGCCTGTCTCACCCCTGTCCATTTGCAGGACCAAGAAAATTTTCTTTCTTGTACTTAAAGTGTCTCTTTTGAGCCTCTTGCTTCTTAATGGTTTCACCTCTGCCCAGCAGTCTCACCAAGAAAAATTCTTGTTCACTATCAAAGTGTTTCACTTGAATGGTAGTTGATTCTCATGGTCAGGGGCATGTGGGGCTAGCTGGCTCATCTTGAATCTTTGTGCATCCACAAGAGAGCTTCAGCAAAGCCTGAGGGTGTCCTCCAGGATGTCCTGAGCTTGGACAAAATAGTCTGGAGAGGCTCATGGCTCTTCACCTGTGAATTCAGAGGCAAAGGATTGTGATTACCAGAAAGGCCTGGGCTGTTTATCCCAGAAACACGACCTTCACCAAAGCCCACAGCCCATTTCTTCTGGCTTCTGCTTTTGCCATGGGCCTGAGCTGTGGGAAACAGGTGCCAGTCTCCTTGAGGACTAGGAAATAGTATTTCACTGTGCCCACCAGGGATCCAGACATCACCAAAGATGGCTTTACCTTCTCTCACATACATACTGGGGGCTAGGTGCGGTGTTGGACACTAGAAAGCCCACCTCTGTTCTCAGACTGGGGGCCCGTTTGCAATCACCCAGCACTCTCCCCTGGGTGCCCGTGTCTTGAGCTCTGGTTTCTCAGGGCCTGCCAGCTGAGAAAGCAGAGCCTGGCAGCCAGCAGCCCATCCCTCAAGTCTGGCCCACGCCTCTTTTTGCATGGCTGCTGATCTAAGAATGATCTTTACATTTTTAAATGTTTGGAAAAGAAAAATATTATTCCATCATACATAAAAATTTTACATAAAATTCAAATTTCAATGTTCCTAAATAAAATTTGATTGGAATGCAGCCACACCCAATTATCTATGCCTTGCCTGGCTGTATCTGGAGTCACAGTGGCAGAACTGTGTACAAGAGATCCCATCTACATGAATTAATATCCAAGAACAAACAAAAATGGTAATGGCATTCTACCAGTAATGGTACAATAATTATCCAAAGTTTTTATTTTCCCATTTTAGTTTTCTGCATCTGACTGCTATATGAAAATATTAAATGGAAAATTCTAGAAATCAACAGTTTATGAGTTTTAAGTTGCAAGCCATTCTGAGTAGTGTGATGAAGTCTCCAGTCATCCCACTCCATGCTGCCTGTACATGAATCACCTTGTCCAGTGTTTTCACACTGTATACACTAGTCCCCTATTAGTTGCTCAACAGCCACCTGTTATCACAGCAACTGTCACAGTAATGCAATGCTTGTTCAAGTAACAAAGTTTATTTAACAAAGACTCTAAAGTATAGGAGTAGCGGTACTGGCAATTTTATTACAGTATGTAGTATTGCCATGACTATCTATTTTATTATTGCTTATTGTGCCTACTTTCTAAATTGAACATTATCATGGGCATGTGCACATAGAAAAGACCATCTGTGTGTGATTTGATACTACCTCAGTCTCAGGCATTCCCTGGGGTTCTTAGGATGTGTTCCCTATGGATAAGCGGAGACAACTGTAGTTGCAATAGAGACCATTTGGCCTGAAAACCCAAAAGTCTTTACTTTCTGCCCTTCCACAGGAAGAGCTTGCCATCTCCTGCGCTAACATGGCCTGCCCCTACGTTCTCCCTCCTGTTCACTCCCCTGCTGAGTAGTTACTGAGTTGTGTTTTGTTGCAAGGACCTGCAGTCCTGTGGACTTCCAATCTGCTCTCCACCCACAGTGTAGGTGACTTTGAAATGAACAGAGATGTAGAGGTAGACAAACACTCCTGGGTGGGGATGGTTGACTGTAGGGTGCTGGAGAAGCCCATCCCACATTGTTCTCCCCAATGCAGCGCCTTCCGTTAGGACTAGGCGCCTGCCTGCTCCAGCCCCGCAGCCACCGGCCCAGGCACATGGAGCACCTCCACCTCTCTCCTGTGATGCCTCCTTGTCAGGTCATCTGGAAGTTTGGCCTCCTTTGCCCAGGTTGCTGCCCTTCCAGTCTGTGGTGCAGGAGACAGTCCTTGTCCACTTGCAATTGGAGGAACACTTGTTCTCCTGTCATTCTGCACAAAGTTTCTGGGATCTCTGTTGTATGGATTGTGCATAGGAATGGGTCATCTCAAGAAACAGGTGTCTCAAAAATCAGGAAGTTTGATTTAAACCAGAGGGCAAGTCCCAGTAAGGACACCGCATGGAGGTCAACCTTGCTCCCTGTCTCTCCCTCCAACCTGAGGCTTTACAGTTGGCTAACTTTGCAGTAATTGAATCTGAAGTTTGAGTCCTTGTTCTCTAAGAACTGCCAGTAGAGCTCTGTAATCCTCTCTAGTCCCCTCAGTGAATCAGGCCTCTGGATTAATGACATGTAATTACATCAGCGTGTCACTACACCAATGCCAGTGTAAACATCACACAGTAAGTCACCGATTCTCACGAGATCAGCCACCTAATCACCACCAGATGCCCACGCTCTGTCAACACTCCAGTGGAGGCACTGTCTCTTTCCTTGACGTCCAATCCCAACAATGGGAGCTGCATGGTGGAGAACCTGCCATCTCCAGATGTCCTCATGGGCACTCGACCCCTCTAGAACTACCTCGCTGACTGTAGAAAAGAAAGACAGGACACTGAAAATTCCATCTCCTGGAAGAAGCAGGGGAAGATAAAGGCCAGAACTCACAAGACCCCTGAAATGCCCCAAACAGGAGTGCCACCCCCTTCCCACTTTGAGTTAATGTGGGTCACCATCAGGGAGAGGAAGCTAAGAAAAGAAGCTCTGCTTCCAAGATAACCAGTTAAAAGTGTTGTTTACTGATAAGACCGTAACTGACCAGAGAGGTGTGCTAGGCAGGTGGAACCTAACTAGTCAACAGACTCTCTAAGGATCGCAGCACCGCCATGGCTTGCTGCCCACTGTCGGAGTGCTGGACTCATGCTGATAGGCATTTATGTCATCACTGCACCTGTGCCCCCACATGTTCGGTGCAGCAGCACTGAAGCTGGGGCGCTGAGTGGACCACTGTTTGCTAAGTGCCACCCGGGCTGGAGCAGGGGTGGAAGCCAGGTCTGTAGGGCTGAATTACCAATGCCCTTAACCATCACCCTGAGCAGCAACAGGGATGTTCATGTGTCACCGTCATTGGCACTGGTACTTCTGGTGATGGTGGCCAGTTCTGGAGAGGATGGTAGAAATGAGTCCAGCCAGGTTTGGATGGAGACCATCCCAGAGCAGGAGCACTCACCTCTGTCCTGTGCTGGCCTCCATGGTGGCTTGGCTCACTTTAGGGGCAGGTGGAGCTGTGGACATGGAGTCGCGGGGGGGTCGACTTCCTCCACTGAGCCCACCACCTCCTGTTTTCCTGAGTGAGAGCTGGGCCAGCCATGTGCTGTCCTCTTCCCATCTCTCCTGCTCCTCGTGGGTGCAGAGGAACCTGTCTTCTCTGTTTTGGCGGTTTGTAGTTGAGCTCTCTGGGATCTCCCTTGCCAGACCCACACAGAACAGGGGCACAGTGAATCGAAGAGGCTCTCACTCAGGAAAGTGTGTGTTTTCAAAGGAGAAGAAAATGGCATTTAAGTTCTGAAAGAACTTCCAAGAGCCCTTGAGGGGGCTTGGTCTGAGTTTTTCCACCTTGGCACATGGTCCCGATGAGGCAGCACATAGTCAAGGGTGATGTTCTGCCTGGGAAACATTTAGAAGATTTCAAGTCACTTGTATGATGAGGAGCAAGGGATCCAAGGAGGTAGGGGCAGGGGCTGCAGAGCCCTCTGGGTGGCCAGCAGCCATGCCTCTTCACATTCCCAGGTAACCCAAGAAGCTGGCAGGACCAGACCGTCTGATCCGGTGAAGCTGGGGCCAAGGTCTCCTTTCCCTTGCTGGCCTCAGAGGGTTCTCTAAACTTCAGTTTCTTTGGCTGCAAATGGAAAGGACTCTTGCCTTGTGACTCTTCCACCATGAGATAGAGACTCCCAGGTGCCTCTGACTTAGTACTGAGAGGCCTTTGAAGGTGGCAGGCTCACTTTAAAATGTCACATCAGTCAATAAGACCTATGGCATTTGGTGGAAAGAACAAATAGCACATCTTATCCACTTTATGGTGGAGATACATTCTATCTCATGTTATTTTTGGTTATTAAAAGTTAGAAAAAAGGACTGCACACTTAGAGTTAAAAGAAAAACTAAAGCCCCACAGCCTGAGTGAAAAGCAGGTCTGCTCCCCAGGCAGCTTCCCAAGGGCCCCTCTGTAGTGTGTGCTTGAGGGTGCATGTGGCACACACATCACTGTGCACACCAGCATGTGTTACACACATCCACCACATTACAGACACAATCTCAATTCTCTGTACTGTGAATTTTATATTTTAATTTTTTTTAGTTGTAGGTGGACACAATACATTATTATTTTTTTTTATGTGCTGCTGAGAATTGAACCCAGTGCCTCCTGCATGCAAGGTGAGTGCTCTACCACTGAGCCACAACCCCGGCCCTCTACTGTGAATTTTAAGGACAAAACTCACACTGTCCTGCGTGCCCCTTAGCAAGATCTTGTGGAAGCTGCGAATTACCAGCACACAGCTGCCTTATTTCACCACTGCTGGGTTGCTCTTGCGTGCATGATGCATCACCCTGGGCGTGTTCTGTGCTGTCTCACCATGCAGAGTATCCACTGCCCTTAGTGCTTTGGGGGCTCCCAGCCCCCCAGGTCAACTTGGTCTCTGTAGCTGGGTCTGAATCATACAAAGATCCCTGCTCTGCCTCTGGCAAGCTGCATGCCTTGTCCTGGCCTCTGTCCTGCCTGCCCAGCCATGGGTGGGGCCAGGGCCAGCACTGGGGCAGAGGGGCCCTTCCACGCCAGGTTCCCCTCAAGGCATCCCAGCATCACCTATAGGGAAGGCAGCCCCTGTGAAGTGACCCAACCGCTGACATTTCTGTCGTCATTTCAACTCGTCACCACCATGAAGGTACCTAGCTATGTGTCGTGTAGAAGGCCTAGAAGCACATCTCTGCCCCACATGCATGGCAGAGTGCCCTACTGGAAGTGGGTCAAAGGGGCATGCGTTTAGACTCAGAGGTAGCTTCTAACTCCCCCAAAGCCAGCTGGCTTTGGTTACATATCCAAAGTGACTCTGCATGGTGTCATCACGCAGCTCTGAGTGTCCTGGGCACCTCTGGTCACCCCATGCTTTGGCATGCTGCAGGGCCCAGGGAAGGGCCACAGCTTTGCCAAGAGATTCCCTAGGGGCCGCTCGGTGCTGCAGCTATGGGTCAGGATGCGGGGATGTCCAGGCCACACCTGCCTGTGAGTCCGCACCCCTTCCCCAGCCTGAAGCATCTTCACAGCTAAAGTCCACAGGGAGAATTCCCCATGGGGTGAGGATGGGCTCCAACCCCAGGGGGAGGACAGGCCTGCTGCCTGTGATCATCTGCTGCTGGGTCCTTCTGTCCTGTTATGAACTAGCTTCAGGGACACAAGGGGAATGGACTTGACCTGGGCATTCTTATCCACCCCTCCACAGGGAGCAGAGAGGAAAGGCAGGAGAGCCTTCAGGCCTGGAAAGCACAGGAGCAGTCACAGCAAAAGAAGCAGTTATCTTATGTCCCTAGAGTTAGGAGGAGGGTGTTTCTGTGACTCCGGGTCTCTGCTGATGTTCCTCAAGGAGGTAATAGATTCCTGTATGACCAGTGGGTTCACACCTAGGCACAGCCAAGATGGCCAAATGGCACCCTAGAGCACACATGGTCACACGCACACCCTCGTCCACAGCAGCACAGCGCACAGGTGTCCGTCAGCAGGTGAGCAGAGGGATGAGGTGTGTTGTAGTCACACAACTGGAGATGATCCCACACACAGAGGATTGGGTTCTGACCCATGTCACTGAGCTGCGGGGGGAGGCCAGACACATGCTGACCTGTCCCATCTATGTAGGTCGCCCAGCCTAGATGACCTACGGGCACAGAACAAGTTGAGTGGCCATCAGTGGGGCCGCTTGCTTACTGGCTTCAGGAGTTCTTTGGGATGATGATTGTTGGGGGTAGAGGTGGTGTTTACACACCATTGCGCATGTACTGAATGTCATTGGACTGTTCATTTAAAAATGGTACGTTTCACAGTATAGGAATTTAACCTCAATATAGGTCTTTCCCCCACAGTTAGAAGGCAAGCAACCTGCTTGCTGGCTTTTCCAGTGTCCCATCTCACTAGCCAGCAGTGGTCACTGGTTCTGTTGGGTCGCAGGGTTCCTCAGCCCTGGCATCGTGCCAAGGAATCCTGTAGCCCTGATGCTGGGTGCCGTGGCTCCACAGGGGTTCCCCTTTGTCTAGGCCTGGGCTGGTGCCATGCTGGGTTTAGGCTGTGATTCTGGCTTCTGGCTTAAGCAAAGGAGTTTATCCTTTAGGAAGGATGATGCAGTTAGGTTTCTGTGTTGGTCACTTATTTCATGAGGACCAAGACTGAGGATTCCTCTTGGCTGAAGTGGGAGCCTGTCCCTGGTCCTCTTGGTGACAGTCTGAAGTCCTGGCATGGTTCAGTGTGGAGCAGGTGGGAGGGCAGTTCTTTGTCCCCTGCTGGTCCTCTCCTCTGCCCTGGCAAGTCTGGATGTGGCCTCCCAGCCCAGCCCAGGCAGTGTCCTCATGTGGCCAGCCCTCCTGAGTTGAGGAGTAGGTTACTGCTGACTATGAGTCCAGGCAGAGGGACGCTGAGTGGTGGACACCAGGCCACAACTGTGATCCCACCTGTGGTCCCCATGCTGATACTTGAACTGGGAGGACCAGTCGAGCAGCCATGCAGTGAGACCCTGTGGAGCAGCATGAAGTCAAAAACATTAAAAAATCTGGGAAGTGAAGGGACCATCCACACTGCCAGAAAGTCTCGGCCTGGGGCCTGGTAGGAAGAAAGCTGAATGTATGTTGGTGCTCTTAATGTACAGCTGCAAAACTCCAGGGCGTAGACTGCACACTGGATGGAGGAAGACAGTTTCCAGAGAGGGATCTAAGGTCAGGGCCATTTCAAAGGGTACATAGGATTCAATTTGTATTTTAATACCTATTATTATTTTACATAACAAACCAGTCATAGCTAGTATCATCAGATCAGAAAGAAGAGACTAAAAACACTCATATTTGACTAACCAAGAGACAACGTAGCACGTTCATATTTATCTTTTCAGACACCCATCTGCCTCTCTCCCTCCCTGACCTTCCTCAGTGGGTCTTGATGGGTGTGTGTGCATTGCATCTGTGTGTGATGTGCCTCAGTCAGCAGCAGGACCTGCAGAAGGAGATCTGTCCGTCCACCTGATTTCTGTCCATCTGTCTACCTTTCTATCATCTATCTATCATCCATCCATTCATCAATCCATCCATCTATCCATCTCTCTACTCATTCGTATATATACATGAGTAAAAGCATTTACTGAAACTTTGCAATATGCTTTTGTCACTTCATAGCATATTGATTTTCACTCTGTAAACATGCTTCCATGTTATTTCTACCTCATTTTACCACATTTTCTTTATCTGCTCATCTGGGTAGGTTCAACAGTTGGTTATTGTGGATGGTGCTGCTGTTGGCATGGTGTGTGTGCATCACCAGAGTAGGCTGGCTTTAATTCTTCTGGATAAACAACAAGGATGCAACACTATCTCCAGGACTGTGACCCACTGTGTCATGAAGCTGTGTGGCAGCTGCTCACACATCTCCTCATGCTGGGGCCTTGGGGTGCTCCAGGTTTTACTAGAATGATCAGATGGTGATGAGCACCCATTTTTCGCATTATTTCCTTTGGATAAATTCTCAGAATCCTTGCAGCAGTTGCAGGTACATTTTAAGGGTTTTCCCCAGCGTACTACTAAATTGTCCTCTCCACTGAGCCTATTCACACTTTCCCACTGCATCTTGTTCAGAGTGTTGCCGTTTGAGAGGTGAAAGTCTGCCACCTCCAGAATCCACTGGCTCCCCACTGGATGGTCCTTGCTGATACCCAGTTGGTCCTTCCACCCTCCTCCCTTTTCCTTCTTTCTCCTTCCTTCTCCCTTCTCCTCCTCTCCTGCCTTCTGCTTTCCCTCTGTCCTACTTGTCCTCTTCCTCCTCCTTTTCCTTCCCCATCTTTGGTTGCTAGCTCGTACTTCTGGTTTCTGTCTCCTGGTGTTTTAATTTCTGGTTTTCAGATGCTCTTCATGCTTGTCTTTGTTTTAATGCTGAAGACACATCTGCAGAGGAGTGTCCTTGGGGTTGGCAAGGAGGAAGGGTAGGGGTATCTCGTGGGACAGGGAGACATGTGGGCAGGTGGGAGTGCAAGGTGCCTGGGGAGCCAGAGCCCAGATGTAGAAATGAAGCAGAGAGAGTGGCTGGAGAGGGGCCTCCACACCAGGCCAGGGCTCTGGCACCAACACCAGAATAGCCTGAGCAAAAGTCCAAAGGCTCCCCACTCTGTGTCTGAATGACCAGTGGCCAGTGGACTGGCCTCCCTGTTGTTTCACCTCCTTCACCCAAGGAGTGGAGAGAGTGTTCAGGCCTTAGGAGTGTTGGAAACATGTCCACACAGGCCTAAACCTTTTGTTTTCGCTCTCAGTGGTGGGAGCACCCATCACCAGAGACTGGCTCCTGACTGCAGGAGAGCCCTGAGCTCAGTACGGGGCCACACTCTCTGGAGGGAAGAGAGTGGAAAGCAAGTGTGTGTGCGCACACATACACACATGTGAACATGCCCAGGAATGCACGGACACATGATTTCAAGTCCCCAAACACGTGATGTCTGCAGGAGACGGTGTCTCTGAAACAGGAGGTGTGTGTGGCTGGACTCGGGGTCCCGGATGCAAGACAACGTGAGTTTGCTGTTGAAGCGCCCAGCCTGGGGTGCGCTGTTACAGCAGCCTGGGAGCTGGTGCCCAGAGCTCCCTGAGGCCAGGGGACTGAGTGGGGCATGGCTGTGGGTGCCGCTGCTGGTCTGGTGGAGCTGTGGCGATGTGAGCGTCTTCTCAGCCTCACCTTCTTGGCTGTTACAGCAGGAAGGGCCCCATAGTGAAAGGAGGCCACTGCAGACTTCCTTCCTGTAAGGTCACACTGCTAACATGCCACTTATTTCCAACTCTTCTCTCCAAACTTGCAATCTGTAAATCCCAGGACCCCAAAGAGACCTCTTTGGAAGCTCTCCACCATCCAAGGAAGGAAAGGTAAGAGTGTTTGAAAGTGACTAATGATCAGTTTACAGTTCTTATAACACAGGCTCCACAACAATGGAATTAATCTTCAGAGGAAAAAATTAAAAGATAGTTTGTTCCCAAGGGAGCTGTGTGGGTTCAAACACATGCTGTTAGGATGAGCTCCTCGCCAGATCAGGGAGCCCCAGGTCACCTCATGGTGGAATCAGGATGGGAGCTGAGGCCGATGAAGTCCCTGCCCTCCCTCAGTGGGAGTGGTTGGTCCTCCCTCAGGTCCTGGAAACACCTCTGCTATGTCAGCCAAGCCCCAGGTGGGACGGGACTTGGGATTCTGTGCTGGGCCTAGGGAGGGATGGGTCCTGCACCCCTCTGTTCTGGGCCAGCCCTGTGGCCCTTGTGTTTGTTGCAAGAATGACCCTGGTGGGCAGCACACCTGCAGGACAGGAGGAGGGTGGTTCTTTCTCCTCAGTTCCTGTGCCTGAGGCACAGAGGTGAGCTGCAGGCCTGTGATGCCAGGTACAGAGTCGCACTCACCCAGGGCCACCCAGCTGAGGACATGGGTGTCACTAACTGCAAGCCACACCCAGGTGCTGCTGAGGAAGGCTCTCAGGGACCCACAGGGCTGCTCCAGCTTGGTCTCCCCAGGGAGCCGGTCTTGGAATCCCTTGGAGCCTGACTCAACACCAACATAAGGAGCCTGAACTTGAGGGTTAAGAAAATCAAAATAACACAGACACGTGGCTATCTCCAGCTCCCATGATCAGGGTCCAAGCAAAACACTTCCTTTACCCACTAACAGAAAATAACTCACAACATCATATCCATTTTGATTGAGATAATTTTTTGTGAGAGGGTGAAAACACTCACTTCCTCATTTTGTGTGCACTGTAGAAAACCAGGACCTGCCAGTCAGGGGCAGTGTGGGGTGGTGGATAGGGTGGGGGAGAGTGGGTCAGAATCAAGGGGCACAAGCTGCAAACAATGCTCAGGGGGCAGAGCTAACCTTGAGGGCATGCAGGTGGCCATGAACGAAAACACCCTCTGTTTGCTCAGACACCTCAGAGACTGCAAAAGAGGTGAGGAACCACTCAGTGTGGTACTTACTAAACTTTACAGCATTTCCAGATTCAGAGATGTGGAATTGTACAGTCCATTCTTTGTCCTCAACTGCATAGTCTAACACTCCACTGCCTCCTAATTTTAGAGTATTGGAATAGTTATAAAGTGGTGGTTTTGGCAACCTCGAAATCTCACTATATATACAAAGAAAATTAGCATATTTATATATTTGCATGATTTTCTCTTGGCCTTGAAGAGGCTATTTTGAAAACTGCTCAATTGCAAATAAGGAAAATTTATCAGTACTATTTAAAAAAAAGATATTTTCTGTCATTTTACCTTGTAACACAATTAAATAATCTTGGCATGTACACTAGTATAGCTATCTGGTAAAATTTATATGGAGAATTTTACTATATACAAAATATATTGTCTTTTAAAATGTTGCTTGCTTCAATTTATGGAAAACATAAAAAACCTCTTATGAAAATAAAGCACTTTTACATTGTAACAATACATCACTATTTCACAAGCCACCGAGCCAGTGGGACAGCCACCTTGCCTTTTTAGATATTAGCATATTAGTGATTGAAAGAGCTATTATTTTTCATCAAGGGAAAATCTCTTAGTATTTTACCAGCAAGTTTTGAAAAGATACATATTTAAAATAAATCTTCATCTTACTTTTGAAAGAAAAGTATAAATACCACAATAATTTAAAACCTGCCAAGATTGGTAGCCCTTGAAAGAAAAGGGGCTTAGCACACACCAAAGCTATGGTCTCTGATCTGCTCCTGTGAGCCATGCCTGAGCTCAGCTTTTTATTCCCTTCAGCTAGAATCACTTTTCTTTCCTCTTCTCTGCATCTTCTGTATTTTCTTTCATATGATGGTTCATCTCTACATCATGAGTCACTTACGTTAAAACGATGAACACAGTGAATGCAATGTGACGTGGGGCCATGCGGGTGGGTGGCCGGGGCCTCTATGCTTCCTGCCCTTTTCTGCTACTGGACTAACCCACCATGTGACATCCTGTGCAGCTGTCCTTGCAAAATCTGAAGATCCGTGACACTGCGATGGTCCATGGTGAGCACCCCAGGCGGGGTCTGGGCTGAGGTCCAGGACCGCCAAGTCACCTGCCATACTCCTGCCCACAGGATAGCCAGTGTGCCAGCTCAAAGGCTTCAAGTAGCAGGGGAGGCTGAGAGGAGCCACTGGTATCTGGGTCTTGGAGCTCGGGTCCTGCCTTCCTCCTTGCACTTTGGGAAAGATACACATGTGCTCAAAGGAGGTGCTCACCTGTGCTCACCCTGATGGGGGACAGTGGCCCTTTGCCTGCCGAGGGAAAGGTGCACAGTTGGGAACACACTCGTTGGCCAGCTCCAGCCTCCTGCCCAGCAGCAGCCACTCCAGTACAGACCTCCCAGGGCCCAGCCGCTACAGCCAGGATTGCCCCAGTCACCCTGTGAGTGTCACGGGCATAGCCAGCACCCATGAGCCCCTGGGGCACCCTGTAGATGCAGAGCCCCACCTGCATCAGGCGACTCTCATGGTCACCGCTGACACCTGCATTCTGAACCCAGGTCTGCCCCACTCCAACTCCGAATGCAGAAGCCTGGTGGTTATTTGGGCACTGCCAAGGGAGGGGCAGTGGGAGATCACAGAGAGGGGCACACCGCACTGGGAGGGCACCTACAGGGACTGCAGGGTCTCCTCTATGAAGGGGAGGTGACCACTCACCTGGAAGGGTCTGCATGTGGCCCTGCCGTGCAGTGAGCCCTGGGCAGATATTAATGGTTAATGCTCGGAGTTCATACATTTGGTTATATAAAACCAAACTGGGGAAGTGACCTCCCTTTTCCTTGGTCCAGCTGGCATCTTTTAAAAAAATTCCTGTACAGTGTGGAAAGTGGGTGCAGGCGGACCAGTGTTCTTTGAGGCATCGAGGTTCAGGGGGACCACTCCTCCGTGAACATTCAGGGTTTGGGGACTGAGTGTAGCTCCAGCTCCTGGACAGGTGGAAGTGGCTAGCCAGTGGCGGGCAGAGGCACAGCGTGTGCACCAGGACAGCAGCCACTGGTTCCTTCATGGTACTTCAGAGCTGCTTCGGCTCTGGCTTCAGTGCACCTTGGAAACTGCACAGGACATCTGGAGTGTGGGGTGGGCAAGATTTCAGGGTTCACAGTGCCCACCACTCCATCCCCCACCTCCTCTCAGAGCCTTCTTTCATGTGAAGAGTGTGGGGTCAAGCTTTAAGGTGCTTATTAATAATTTAAGTTACAGACTCTACAAACACTCCCTCAGCAGGAAGGAATGATTTTCTTTGGGTTTGTTTCTCATGTTTTGAAACTCTATCAAGAAAACACGCTTTGGTCCTGAAACCATATTTCTAGTGTGCCAGGGAGGAGTGCAGATGACCTTCAATTGCTTTAAGAGAGGACTTGAGCTGCTGTCATCCACCCTGCTCTGTGCAAGGTGGTGCGGCAGGGCTCTGGGGGTGCCTGGGGTACAGGAGGCTCTGGGTTGTGCAGGGTTGTACCTGGGTTGTGCATGGTTCTGGGGGTGCTGGGGTACAGGAGGCTCTGGGGGTGCCTGGGTTGTGCAGGGCTCTGGGGTCCTGGGGTGTGCAGGGCTCTGATGTGCCATCATTTCAGTGAGTGGCCTTTTGGGTTTGTAGGGAGCTGGCCACCCTTGGGCAGAAGGGCTTTTGTCTGAAACCTCATGCCTGTGGCCCGAGGAATGTCCCCCACAGGACCCTGACACCCACAGAGTGGGAAGGAAATCCTGGGCAGATGGCAGGACATCTGGTGGTCCAACAGCAACCCCAGCTTCTGGCCTCGGCCAAATGACAAACAGTTGTTGCGTCCAGCCCTGAAATTTGGGAGCATCCCGCTCACATTTTCTTGGTCTCTCTTCAGCTGAGTCATGAGAGTGTGTGAGGCCCACTGGAGCCACAGATCCTGGTCTGGAGCCTGTGGGCCTCACTGTGAGCCAGGTTTCCAAGGCCCAGTCCCAGGAGATGGGCGTGGGCTGAGGTATGAGCTCTCATCCTGGTTCATTCAGGTTTCCAGGGGTTGGTTCCAGCAAGGACCCTGGGTGAAGTACACACGATATGTCTGGACACTCCCTGGTCTGCCTCCCCTCTCTTCTGCTGGACACTCCCAGGCCTGTCTCCCCTCTCTTCTTTAGGACACTCACAGGCCTGTCTCCCCTCTCTTCTTTAGGACACTCACAGGCCTGTCTCCCCTCTCTTCTGCTGGACACTCCAGGCCTGTCTCCCCTCTCTTCTGCTGGACACCCCCAGGCCTGTCTCCCCTCTCTTCTGCTGGACACTCCCAGGCTTGTCTCCCCTCTCCTCTGCACACAAGACATCATTTGAGGTGGGAGGAGGTTTAAGACCTCATCTGAAGTCTTCTCCCATGAAGAGGATCTGGGTGTCAGCTGTGGCTGACCTCACTTGATGTCTAGGGATGTCTGTGGCTTCCACAGGTACTGGGGTAGAGCTTTCCCAGGGCTTGCACGTGGCTCTCATGCCCACTTCCCATGGCAGAATCCTACTTCCCTTTGGTGAGTGAGGACTTGGGACCCAGAAAGCTAAGCCCAGGCCCAGGGACCTGCAGGAATCAGGAGCGCACACCTTTTCACAGCTGGGGATTAGGTGCCCCATGGGAGTATGGTGCCCAGGGTCTGATGGACGGGTCTGCACATAAAGAGGAAGACGTTAATCTGGGGCAGTGGGCGTGTGGACTGAAAGCTGCCCCTCCCTCCCTGCCCCAGTCAGTGAGGGTCTAGCAGCCTTCTTCATTTTGGACCCTGCAGATTCCCAATGAACAAGGAAACTGTCTTCATGAGCACAGGAGAGCAGAAATGAATCAGCGAGTCAGAGCCAAAAGGGTCAGAGCTGCAGGCTGTGGGGAGAACAGGGTGGCATCTGGAGGCAGGGTGTGACCCAGTGGGAATGGCAGGTGGTAGGGTTGTAAGGTTGCTGGTGTGGAGCATCCTCTGGTTGGGCTTGAGGTGAGTTTGGAAGGATGCCCAGAGGCCACATCCCAAGTGGCCCTGGTGTCCCATGTGAAGTCACTTAGTGAGGGGACTACTTGTCACTGTAGAGGGGACACTGGTTCAGAAGAAAACCACCTGCAGGGGTGTGCACAGACATTCTTCCTGTGTCTGGGCCTGAGGCTCAGGGTCCAGCCCTGGAGCAAAGAATACCAGGAAGTGGTGAGGGTGGGTTTGGGACAGGCACAGGGAGGGTGGTGTTGAGGATCACCAACTACCACTGGCTCAGGAGCGGGTGAGCAGAGTGTCCTGGGGCACAGAGGGCAGAGCATGGAGCTCCCTGGGGTTTGACAGAAGGAGCCTGCCTTGGGAAGACAGGAGAACATCCTTGTGGCCACGTCCTGCAGTAGGTCTGCAGGCAGAAGCTCTGGAGAGGTGCTCAGCCCGAATCCCAGGCTGGGTCCTGAGGGAGCACCTGTGCAGACAGCGCAGACCAGGAAGGAAGCAAGGAGCATCCTGGGAAGGGAGGAAGGGGGAGAGGGCACAGAGCAGCCGCTGACAGAGGTCCAGGCAAGGAGGACACTGACCTTTGGTTTTTGAGGAGACACATCTCACATCCTGACCTGGTCAGTCAAGGCTTACCTGTAGCTGGAATCTGTTTATTTTGCAGTCTGGTGGGGACTGAAGAGAGCAGGTCAGAGAGCCTGCTTATGAGTTCACAACCTTCGAGTTCTCAGCTCACATTATCACCAGGGACAGAAGCTGAGGTTTCACCTGCACCAGGTCAGCCATAAAGTGGCTGGGCTGCAATGAGCTGGGAGCCATGATTTGATAACTCAGTGAAATAAATTGGTAGTTCCAAATGGAGAAAAATGACCAGGTTTATTCCCACAGACCTTGAATGTTATCTAGGTTAGGAATTTCAGCAAATGGGACAAAGATAAAAATGAGCTAGACATGAATACATATTTTAACACCTAAGAGAGTTCGTAAAAATTGACCCTATTTTATTAGTGCCTGGCTCTATGTTTTTGCCACTAATATTGTTCATTTTGAGCAAAGACCTAAGATGACTAGGAATAGCTCTGTGAAGTGAGACATTCCGTGAGGCAGCAGGTGGCATGGCTGGGAGGCTCACCTGCCCGTGTCCTGTGCGGTCTGCACCTGTGTCCAGCCAGCTCCCCAGGGATGTCCATCGTGGCACACAACATGGGATTGCAGTTATCGGGTTAGTTGTCATTCTCCTGCTGGCTGTGCCTTGAGTAAGGAGTACAGTAAATACGAATAATTGAGAGAATGTATTTGAATTATTTTATTTGACTTTCTAATTCACCTTGCAGCCGGTTTCATACCAGGGGGCATACAGCTATCTAAGAGGGTAAGCATAGAGCTATTAGCTGAACTTAAACTTGGGGTTCTTTGACTGAGGTAAACGCTCATTCTACCCACTCTGCCATATGACTCAGCAGCTGGTGCTTTCAGGCCTGTGTGTCTCAATACACTGTAATCATATGGTAATTAAAAGCCTCAATTTGCAACAAGTGTACGGTCTGCACCTGTACACATTTCAATTATATTTTAACCATCACACCTCATAGCTTCAACAACCAAGTTGTGGTCTTAGCCACCAGGAAGGGAAGGGCTTGGACTCAGAAGCTATCTTGAGTGAGCAACTTAACCTTTTTGACTTTCTGTATTGGAAGGAAGAAAGAGAAGGGAGGGAGGGAGGGAGGAATACAGGTCTGTAGGCAGGATCAAGCAAGATAGCACACAAAATGTGTCTTAGAAGCTCTCAAATGCTATGCAAACACAGCTGCTCATCTCTTTCATTTTTCTTCATTAAATCTTTAAAACTCATTCAATGTACAAAGTAAGATATGAAGAGCTCCCACTCGTAATCCCTATTCTCCAGGCAGCTTCTCTTGAACTGGGGTGGTGGCAATGGATGTAAAGGAGACTCAGCGTGGGAGGCACTGCCACTGGCCTGCTGAAGGTGATGCACATGCAGAGGTGAGCTCCCTGGGTTGCCAGGAAACCTGCTGCAGCCTGGGGTGCTCACTCTTCCTGCTTGTTCACTTAAGACCAATTTGTTGCTTTTATTTCAAGTGTGAGAAGAAAGCTCTGGTGACAAATGGCTGCCAGAGAATTGGAATACTAATTTGGGTAGTGATAGACAAAAATTAAATATGGTTTTTGAAAGGAAAAAAATTATCCTAACAAGTCTTATTATAGTGAGATATAATGAGCCAGACACCTTGGGCATATGCTAGACATTGTCTTTACAGCCATGCAGAAAACCTGTGCGTTAGGTGCTGCTACTGGCCGCCTGCCCTTCACAGATGAGGAACCTGAGCTTCAGTGAGATAAGTGACTAGTCTGAGGTGAAAGCTGCTGAGCAGCAGAGCCAAGATCTGAGCTGAGGCTGACTGCGTGGATCTTCCTTAGTGTGGCCACGTGGACGTGCTGTCCTGAAGACCGAGTGGACTCCACACGATTTGGCTCTGGAGCTCTTGGACTCATTACTTCTCTGTATTCCTTGCAACTTGAAACTAACTGCTTGTGCACCCAAATGTTTCTTCCCTTGTCCTGTGAACCACTCAGTAACCACTACTTGTGGTGGTTTCCTGGGACTGTCAGGTGACCAACTACTACAAGCGGGAGGATTCTAGCAACAGAGGCCTGTTCTCTCTCATGTCTGCAGCCTGGAAGTTCACGACTCTGGGCAGGCTGGCCTGTAAGCGCTGAGGCCCAGGGCAGGACTCCCACCTCCCCAGTGCCCTGGCTGGTGGCACCTCACTGTGGTCTCTCCTCTGTCCTTGTGGCTTCTCCCTGTGCGTCTCTGGACATAGACATACATCCCTCTTGTAAGGACACCGGTCACATTGGATCAGAGCCAGGCTCCCATAGGACCTCATTCACTAATTACATCTGTGGCTGCCCTCTCTCCCTGTCAGTCCCATTCCTAGGCCTGGGGGTAGAACCCACCCAGCTTTGGGGGACACAGTGTAACACAGCACAGCACCTGTGGACAAGAGCCTGACCAGATGAGCATTGCGGGGAGCCTGTGACCACATCACCTCTTTCTCATGGCTATGACCCAATTCTGGAGGTGTCTAACTTGATAACGGGACAGAGGGTAGCTGACTTGGGGCTCAGGGGGCCCGAAGCTGGAGCAGTGCTGTGCGGGCCCTGGCACCAACTCAGGTCTGGTCGACACCATGGAGTGTCCAAAAGCCTATGTGAAGAAGAGATCTGTTGGCAAATGGGAAGCCAGAGAGGCAGGATCCTGAGGTCTCTTCCAAGGGCAAGTCCCCCTTAAAGACCCCACCTCCCAACACTGTGGGTGGCTGCTCCTGGGATCAGAACTCACTGTGGCCACTGAGGCAGACCCCATCAGGAAGGAACAATGCCTGCCCACAAGCGCCTGACTGGTTCAAGCTGAGGCCCATGGACGGCCCGGGCGGCATCTTCACACCAGGCCAGCAGACATCTGAGGAGCAACCCTGTTCAGGGAGGGAACTCAAGAGGGAGGCTCTGTTGCTGTTCTCACCTGAGCTAGTTCCACAGAGCCTGCCCAACAGTCGACGTCACTGGTAGGTTTGGGTGGTGCCGCCCCTCGCCTGTCTCTGCTGCGGGGGTCCAGATGCCACAGTCTACCTGCCTAGAAGGCATGAGGTTGAGGAACACCAGGCCCTCCATTGGGGTCTGACCAGCCTCCTTGTGTGGCCTCACACCTGGCACTGGGTTCACCTGAAGGAGCTCATCCTCCCTCACTGTGTCCACACCTGAACAGGTCGGCAAGGCTGTCTGTCCTTCAGCAATGGTGAGAATCACAGGGGGAGGTGTGCAGCTGTCCTCTGTAAGATCTAAGAGGAGGCTGGGAGGCCCACAGTCAGTGGCTGGCCAGTGGAGAAAGAAGGTCCTGCAGATCAAGGTGAATTCAGATTGGTCCAGTACTCAGGATTCCTTGTATGCCCTGTGGCACTTGGTCAGGGAAGGGGGGTCCTGTGTCACAACTAAACCTCCCACAGAACTGCTCCAAGCCACTGGAGGGAAAAGTTTCTGAATTGTTACTAATTCCACCTCTGATCTGCTGCAGTGCCAAGGAAAGTCCATGAGCCTCTGTGTCCCTCTCTGCCTCCCCTCTGCCTCAGGGCTGCTCTGGCTGGGGACCATTCTCACTCCAGAAGTTTTCTTTTCCTTAAAAAACAAAGATCAAAGTCGTGTACAATTTCCAGAGGACACATTATGCAGGAGCAAATGATTCCCATTAGAACACAGAGCATTTCATGTGCTTCCAGAGCTGCTTCTATTATGAAAATCCACACCCCCTAAGTGGTGGCACCTGGGGACAGAGCAGTCCCCATGCAGCCTGGGCAGCTTCATGCCAGAGCTGCTTTCCCATTCCACTTTATTCTTCATCTTCCTGAGTCACTGTCACCAGCATCTCACATTTGAAGAGCATTTTTAGTGCAACATGCATCCGTGCCTTGGGTACCACTTCACTTGGATCATGTTAAGTCAAGGACTGATGCCCCTGAACAGCTCTGTGTGTCCCTGCAGCCCTGACAGAGCTGCACCCCTTGCTGCAGAGGCACTTGTGGCTGCTCAGCCTGAGAGAGACTCTGGAGCTGGGTGAGTGACAGGCAAACCTCCATGTGGAGAGGTCAGGCCCAGGCCTCTACCTGCTCCGGACATCCGAGCCGCTGGGGGGCCAGCTCAGGTGCAGAGGTGCCCAGTTTTAAGCCTGCCAGGGGAACACAGAGGAGAAGGCAGCCATTGCATCATCCTCTGTGGTTGGCTTTGTGGGTTAGAACCCAGGTTCCAACGGTCTCTCAGGTATGGACTGGGGTAGCCACAAAACGAGCCCGCCTCTCTCTCTCACACACACACACACACATGCACACACACAACTCTGTGGTTTCAGGGAGTCTGCAGTGGGCTCCCTCAGGTGCAGAAGTCTGCAGCAGGTGAAGTTCCAGGGAGCAGGACTGGAAGCTCAGGGCTCAGCTCTCCCAGTCTCTCACCAGTGATACATGCCTCACATTCATTTTGAAAAAACGTTTAGGCTCCATTTTTTTTTAAAGGGATAAATAAATTTATTTTTGATTGCTTAAACTACCAGATTTAATGGGAGAAAATGATTTCTAGATGTAAAGACTGTGACGGCTGATCCTACATCGCCTCCCGCTTATGGTCACACAGGCCCGGAATTCTGAGGAAGAATCGCCTCCCAAATACATGAGACCTCCGTAGTTTTCTTTCCTTTCTCTCCACAGCCAAGAGGGTGCAAGCAGATTTTGGTTCACATTAAAGTGTACGATGTTAAATAGGTGACATATGGGTGGGGTGACGTTCCTGCTTGTCCACGGCAGTCGGGGGTGCGTTTCCACAGTGAGAAGAAATGAAAGTGCTCCATGCAACCTAATTGGTATGCACCCCCAGTTCAGGTTCATTGTGCTTGTGCTAATGAAGGGTTGTCTCAGTAATAAGGATGGCGCACTGGAGAAATTTGCTGCCTTGGTACATTTTTCCCTGGCAGAAAACTACTTAGAGACTGTAGTCAGTAAGAAGAGTGACTGGCAGGCTTAAGGACTGCTTAGCAGCGTATGGGGAAGGCTGGTGTTCTGTGTCACATGCACATGCTGCCATTAAAATCCAGCTTTGTACTTTGTGTGCTCCTGGTCACATGCCAGGAAGCCCACCTGCTGTAAGAATACTTGTAAATCCCAACTCAGAAGTGATTGAAAAGCTACTAGAATAAACCATAATAACACAGTAACACAGTGCTTCACAGATGGGACGTAATTGCAAGCTAAAGTGTACAGCCTCTGCTATATTGAAAACACGAGCCATCCAATTAAAATCACAAGGGAAAAAATGATAAAAGTCTGTTTTTCTTTTTTTAGTTGTATTTCAAAAACTTCAATTTTCCTGCCCTCATTAATCAAATACCATAAAAATATAGTGTCACTTTGTTCTGGAGGAGATTCAGGCAATTAAAATGATGGATGTTGATGAGAATAATGTAACTTTGGTTATTTACTTGTAAGGATATCTTAGACCCTTTGTGACTGGAGCCACAGGCTCCTGACACACATCTATCCATCTACAGATTGCAAGAGCCTTTGGGAATTTCACTGGGAAAGTTTGTGGGGCAGATGGTCCAAGTGTGCCCCAGGTGGAGGGCGGTTTGTAGAGTGATCCTGGGTCTTGTGCTCACACTGGTACCAGTGAGACCAGAACCCTTCCCCCTCCTCAGCCTGTCTTTTTTCTGAAGTATGAGTGATTTTAATTTTTTGGACAATTCATCGAGACTCACCAGGCTGCGTAAACACAGAAACTCCAGAGGTCCATGGGTGCCATTGTGATTGGCACCAGGCAGCCTTGGAGCGGTGGGTTAGCACCCCCCAGGTGGCCGGAATGGACTTGGCGGGCTCGGGGATGTTCCCTGCAAGTCTCATCCCCCGTGTGGTCCCTGGGCATCCTTGTTCTGCTCCTTTCTGTTGGTGGGCCCTGCGAAGAGAGGAGAAAGGGACATTTGTGTCACTGTTGTCACACAAGTAAACAGCCATGAAAAGACTCTATTTTCATTTTTAATTATGCATTTCTTCAGCATTCCTCATGGCAATGTGGAACAATACCCACCCATGAGAAAAAGAAAGGAAGAAAAAAGGAAAGGGGACAGCAGCAAGGGGACAGGCGCATTTGGCTTGATGGACAGAGGTGTGCTGCTCCTGCTCCTGGCAGGTTGAGGAGGAGGTGGTCAGTGAGACTTTGCCTCACTGGTCACCTTCCTGGAAAATCACATCAGGTCATTTCTCAGTTGCAAGTGTCCCCAGCTCCAGGAGGGTCTTGGCAGTCACCAGAGGTGCCAAGGAGCCATTCACCAGGCTGCCTACCTGGCTCTCCGCCACACAGCGGAGCCACATCACACAGCTGTAATAAGCTGTGGGCCCTGGGGTGGCAGGCTCAAAATAATAATCACCAGACACTCCTGACACTGTGGCTCCTGCCTGGAGGTGGCCCAAGGGCAGCATGACAGAGGTGGGAGGGGAGCGGCCCTCAAACCATGGACTTAGGGCAGTTTTCTTGGTTGGCGGTCCCTCCCTGTGAAGTCCTTCTCCTGGAGAACAAACCCTTCCTGAGGAAGCAGACAGCTCTGGGGGCTCTTGCCTGTGAAGCTGAGGCTCGCTGGAGCCGTGGCAGCTTCATGCCAGCCAGGCAGCTGTGCCCAGGGGTGGACAAACACACTCCAGGGCTGTTGAGTTGCCATTGATGCCTCAGCTTACCATGTGCTAAGCACCCTCCCGTGGAGGGTCACATGATGACTGCTCTCCTACAAGCACCCAGACTCACGTGCCATCCCAGTCAGCCAACAGTCAGGATGGCAGCCTTCCCACCTGCACTGCCAAGGCTCTCAGACATTCACCTGGCACGTGGCACCTGTGTCCTGTGCTGGGAACACACCAGCAAATGAAGAGAACTGACAGGCCTCCCTCGCTGCTGGCACCCTTGCCTCCTGAGCAGCTTCCTCGGAGATCCCACATTCCACAGCACCATGTTCCATACAGAGTTGCCTCCGGCAAGGGAGCCAGGACCTGATGTCACCACAGTGGCTGGCCAGCATGCCAGTCCCTGCAGAGTGGCTCTGGCCAGCATTTGGAAGGCAGTAGGTCCTATGCGGCCCGAGTCAGGAAGGAATTTGGAGGAGGGATCTGTGAACATGCACCGGCTGTGCCTTGCTGGGCACTTCGCATGAGCAGAGTGGCACCTCCTTCACTGGCGAGAGCTGGGGAAGTGGGTGAATTGCATGGCACTTTCACTGCAAAGCTGTGGTTTGTTGCTGTGTGCATTGTGTCCTTGCCACAGAGCACAGATATGGCAAAACATGGTCCTTTCAAATGCTTAAAGCAATGCACACCAACTTTAAGCATGGAAACAGAATGCCATTCGTATTTGTGGGTTTCTCTCTCTTCAGACAAACAGCGGATTTGCCAAAAGCAGGGGCAGCATCCACCCCAGCTTAGATCTTGTAGTAAGGTCACATTTGTTCCCCTCTGAGATTTGGGGTAGCTATTTATAAACTGGGGTGCCTGGCTGAAGCAATGACAGTGTGGCTGTCCTCTGAAAGAAGGGTGACCATGGCACAAATGATTTTAGGACCCCTGGAGCCACCTGAGCCTGGGCTGGTTCCACTGTGCTTTCCTGGGTGCTGCTGGGCTGTCCACTTGCTAGACTTCCAGTGGGTGTCGCTCTTTGATATTCTACCAAATGAGCCAGGTTTAGGGGTCATGTGTGAGGTCCCTGAAGTCACAGAGAGCTCACTGGGACCAGGAGACTGAGAGATCTGATACTGCTACCAGCCCAGTCTCTACTGTGGTATGTCCAGAGCTATTCCTCATGAGTCCCTTTTCTGAGTATGTTTTCCTCATTTTAAAAAGAGAACATGTGACTCTATGGGTCACCAACTGCCACCCCAGTGCTGCCCGTGGTGTGGAATGGAGCTGGAGGCACAGTGATGAAGATGTGGTGCTGCCTCCTGTGTGTGCCTCCCTTGCCTCCTAGTGTCCAGCTGGCTTGTCCACTCCTCCTTCCTTTGCATTCTTATGAGTTCCTAAGCCCAGATCTGATGGCATATCTAGAATTGGTAGACTTTCAACCTTGGTCAATTTTTTTTCTTTCTGCTTTACTAAGATGTTTTAAAAAGAAAAATGGCCATTTCTTCTATAGTAGCTACTTCAGGACTGGAACAGAGGGCATGCAGTACAGGCGCAGAGAGAGAGCAGCGAGCAGCCATCTGATGCTCCACCTGGGATGCCGTTGTGGGTTCCCTCGACCTCTAAGCACCACAAGTCCATACAAAGAACTCAACTGCCAAGCATTCCTATGTATGCCATGCCCTGTTTCTTGGGATCTAGGGGACAGAAAATAACTCATGAAAACAAAATTGTCCTGTTGGGTTTGCTGGGTCTGGCACCTCTAGGGCTTTGGTCCTGTGTGGCCCTGGCACCCAGACCCCTCCAGGCCTCCTGGCTGCTGTCCAGGCCACGACCTGCAGCTTCCCTATTCTTCTTCCACAGTGGTCTTCCCTCATCCCCATCTGCAAGGAGTCCTCCTGATGCCAGCTCATTTGCTGAGCCCAGACACTTGGATCAGAAAACTCGGGTGGGCTGTGGGACATTTGCTTCAGGTGTCCCATGGTGGCTGTTTTCCCTAGCAGTGGTATGGGAAAACTCAAGTGGTATGTCAGCCACTTGAAGTTCTGCTTGGAATCCATTTGCAAGGCACATTCAGAACACACTTTGGGACCTTGTCTTTATCCGCTGAGGGTTGAGTACACATGTGGAAAGTTCGTCTGGAGGGCCTGGGGCTTGTGGTCCCATTAACATGGCATGGCCCTCTGATGACCCTGAAAGAAACTGACTCCTCCTGCCAGGGGTGACTCAGTCCTGCTCTCAGCTCATGGCAGGACCATCAACTGAGCACGTGTGCACAGAGAGCAGTCAGTCGTCAGACCCGAGGGGCTCTGTGAGAGCTGAAGACCGGTCTCTTCACCCACAGGCTCCCACCAAATGTGGCTCCAGAGCCAGTCTGCAGACCAGTTGAACTGCCAAGTGCCTGGCAGGATGCAGGCTGGTGAGGCAGGTGGCCTGCACCCTCCCTGAGGGGCCCACCTTACTGACTCAGGGAAGGGTGCCTGGTCATGGGCAGCTGAACCTTCTCTCATCTTCCAATGAAACGAATCCATTGGGCTGACCCAAAGGCCATGAGCCCAGTTGCTCAATTTGGCCACCATTTCAGCAGTGTGGATGTAAGGGGCCTGGAGGCTGTGCAGCACGTGGACTCCACTTGCAAAGTCCACACCTGATGGCTTTCCTGCCTGGACACCTGACCCTGAGCATCAGGACACTGGTTCATGTCCCCAGCCTGTGTGTGTGCATGTGCCTGTGTGCATGCCTCTGTGGCTAAGGACAAAAGCCTCTCAGGGATGTTAGTGGCCTATGAGCATCATGGACGGAGCCCTTTGCTGAAGGAGGGAAAGTTCCTCCTAGTCCCACCTCCCTGCCCAACACTGCTGCCTGCTCTAGGTTGGGGTCTGGGGTCACAGAGGAAATCTGAGTCATCCCAGGGGAGATCTAGAGGTGGGTGGCCCTTCAGGAATGCCTCCCACAGAGGCAAGAAGAACCAGCAGGGCAGGGAGGCCCTGGAGGGTGTTTCCTGGGGCTGCTGTGACAAACTGGGTAGCTCTGAAGATTACAGACCTCCTCTCCCCAGCTCTGGAGGCTGGAGTTGTGCCCCTTGATGAGGATTTCATGGGGTCTCCTTGGCTTTCCTGCAGTCTCTGTTTGTGATAGTCCCTGGAGTCTGCGGCTCGCTCTGTCCGTGGCTGTCCCATTAGGCCCAGCCAAATAGGCCTCAGATGTCCTTCCTGACCTCCTCCCAACTTAGCTCAAAGGTCTGCCAAGGTCCTGTTTCTACTTGGGCCACATTCCAAGATTGCTGGCGGGTGTGAATCAGGGACGCCCTCCACCCAGGACTGACAGCAGCTTCCTTGGCTGGGGCAACACTCGAGGCAGCTCAGCTGTCACCAGTGTGCTCCACTGTGGGGTCCATGAGAGGGCTGAGGTCACAAGGCAGAGCTGCCTGAAATTCCTGCTGGGGTGACAATGCTGCTTTAGCCTTGTCCACCAAGACCTGCCTGTTGCCAACCTGGCCTTCTCACATCTCTGCTGACCCTCTCTTCACCCCCTAATCTGTGTTTGCCCCCAAGTCCCAGCCTGTTGCCACTCTCTCCTGTCTTCACCAGCCACAGCACGGTGGGGTCTTCCATTTCCTGGGGCTGGATGCAACATGGCAGGTAGGCTCCCAGCCCAGTCCTGGCTGATTAAGGGAGCCCAAGACCAGCTGGGGCAGCTTTGGAGATGCTGTCCTTGAGCGAGTCACCAGGAGGGACCATGTGTGAGTGCCTGGTGCTAAAGGTCAACCTGGAGGTATGTACAAGACATTTGCTTCATGATCCAAGCATCAAACTCTTACACAGTCAGTGGTGAATTACAGATTCAGGTGGAGCCTCATGTCAGCGATGTGGACGGGCATTCCTTAGAACTCTTCATGTCGCCTCCATCAATCTTTACCTCCAACAACACCAGGCCACCACCGTCTCTGCTACCTGTGATGCTGGGGCTCAGAGCATCAGCAGTGGGGCACGAATGGAGCGTGGTGGCCCTGCCTGCCCTGCCCCATGCCATACAACAGCCTGTGCTCTCCTGCCAGTGCTCCACACCACCTAGACCCAATAATGCCTGGTGTTCAGGCATGTGGGTTGCAGAGAGCAGCAGAAGCCCTCTCCCTGCAGGCTCCACACGGTGGCAGAGACTGATGAGTCTATGCTGGTCTCCACATGGCGTGGGCCAGTCCTCATCTTCACTTTGCTGCTTATCAGATAAGAACTGGCTTCCCTGTTGTGCTACATGAAGTCAGCTTGGTGTGCAAGAGTAGCTGCAAATGATGTTGACCCTCAGGATGGGCCTGGTCCTCCTGGTTCAGCCCTGCCCCTCTTTCCCTGTGGCTCCACCTGAGAAGAGAAGCCTGATCACAGTGGGCAGTGTTCCTGGACTACTGTGGCCTGCATCTGCCCAGAAGCCACCCTCTGCCTCAGGACCAGGGAGAGAAGCCAGAGCTGTGGCTGGGAGAGCCTCAGGAAGGGAGGGGGCTCTCATGTCTGTGGCCTGGTCCTCCGACAGAAGGTGGGTGACTGGAGCTGTGCGGAGCTGCCCCTGGGTCGTTGGTCATGTAAGGTGCTGTTGTTTCATCAGGAAGAAGTTGCAGGTCTGAGAGGCCTTGACACTCTGAGATTACTGTGAACTCGAAGGCAGCATCCCCAGAGCTGAGTTTGTCTCACAGTCTCTGGTTGATGTCACTAAATACAGGAAGGTTCCTCATTCCTCTAAAGCACTCCTGGTGACTTCTGTCGCAGGCACTTTGCATGTTGCCAAGCCAAAGAGGCAAAGAGCCATGCTTCATGAAGAGCCATGCCCCATGAGGGCTCGGGGGCCAGGCACTGTGCCTGCTGAGCTGCCCGGCAACAGGAGGCTGCAGGTCATGGGTCCGAGGGAGAGTCTGAGTCATGAGGGGATGAGACTCAAGAGCAGCAGGGTGAAGGGCAGGCAAGCTTCTCTGAGAGGCCTTGGTGAGGTCTCAAGCTGGGGCTCTCACAGAAAAGGGGGTCCCTGTGGAGGGTGAGGTGTGCCAGTGGTGGCACCATGGGAAGTCACCTGACCTGGGAAGAGAGTCCCACACTCACGGCCCTTCTCGGCCCAGAACTATCTGGATGTGGGGACTTTACAGACTTGACTTATGATGGGGTCATGGTGGAGCAGGGTGGGTCCTACTCAGGAGACCACTGTCCTTCCAAGGAGAGACATGGGGAGTGGTGCTGTGTGAAGACTCGGGGACACAGATGGAGAGAGGGTGTCAACAAGACAGGACACAGAGGATGACACAGATGGTGAGGACAGAGTCAGGGCAATGCACTGTTGGCCAGGGCACAGCAAGGGTGGTGGGGACAGCAGGAGCGGGAGGGCATATGGCCCATCGACAACCAGCTTCCCACTGCGAGGCAATGGATCCCCCCAACTTAAGCTGGTTTGTACAGGGACCCCATCCAACTGCCACCAGGCAGTCTCACCTGCTGGAAGGCCGGGGGCTACGGAATGCAGAGGGATGGGTAAGGAGGGTCTCGGTGATCTGCACCATGCTGGTCACCCCACATTGGCAGAGGGAGCCCGAGAGAAAGCCAAAGGGGGAATGTGCCTGGGGTGAGGAGAGACAATTCAGGGGTCCCTGTGAGCCTGGGGCATGGGTGATGGGGTTCCCCCAGGGGTGGCGACATGTCTTCCCTCCTGGTGAATGCTGCTTCTCCAGTGTTCCCTGTGCCTGGGGAAGCAACATTCATGTTCCTTTCTTGCTGAGGTTAGGCTTCTGACCCTGCTCCCCCATCACAGGCCCACAACTGGGGTGCCTAAGTGAAAGTGGCCCAGCAGCACTTGGGTGGGCTTTGGGCTGGCTCAGCCCTGGGCGGGCCCTTTCTCCAGAACCACACAAACCTGAATGGAGATGTCATTACGCCTGACTCTTCCAGTATGGCCTCTCCTCAGAATAACAAAAACACATCAGTGGTAAATTTCAGTGTTATTTTTAATAAAAGAAAACCCTTTAATTTACATATATTTAAGGCTAAGCAAATGAAATGCATTACATTATCACTGTTCTGTTGAATGATGAGCCCCAGGCTCAGAGGAGCTGGCTTTTCACACTTGCACCTGCTCCAGCCTGCCCCTGAGATGAGGGAGGGCCAGAAGGGGTGACCCTCAGGGGCCACATGCATGCTGGAGCAGGGCCAGCTTTGCCCCAGCAGGGGACTCTGGGGACAAGTGGATTGGATGCAAAGCCTCCACCCAGCCTGGTCATTGGAGTTTACCTACAGGTTCTCAGAGCCCACCCAGAGGCCAGCCAGGGCAGTGCTGTGGGACACACCCACCCTCCTGGAAGTGAGTGCCCAGGCTTGGCTCTCAGTGACCAGGTAGGGCAGGAAGACAGGAAACATAACCCCCACACACGTGCACACACACACACACACACACACACACACATACACACACACACATACACGTGCACACTTATAATGCACAGTGTACACACCAGGCAGGGCAGGAAGACAGGAAACATAACTTACACATGTACACACATACACACACACATGCACACATGCACACTTACAGTGCACAGTGCACACACAAGGCAGGGTGGGAAGACAGGAAACAGAACACACTCACAAACACAGTGCACAGTGCACATATGTTCTCATGTGCATGTACACGAGTATTCCAAGTTAGACACATATGTATGTACACATGACACACATGCATACCCATATCTCTTTCGTTGCATTTTATTAAGAAATGTGACCTTGGAAGAATTTAAAATTCATAGTTTTCCCAGTTTTCATCTCAGTCTGATAATCCCTGTCCTCCTGGAGGTCACAGAGGAGGACGTGCTGGAGGCTTGAGTGGGTACTTAGCCCAGTCTGTGCAAGCAGCACCCCAGGAGTGTTGGCTGCCACCACCTCACATCCACTATCTCCTTAACAGGCACCATGCTCTGCACCTTGGCTTTGTGGGGGTCCAGGGGTCCTTTCCCAAAATGCAGGCTGACGCTGCCCTGGGGTCCAGAGGAGGGAGAGGCTTCCTTGGGATTCTCCAGCTTGCCTGCCCTCAGCTCACCCCCAGTTCCGCTGCATGTGGGTGTGATCTCTCTGGGGATGCGGCAACTTCATCCTCAGACTGAGCACCCCAGGCCTGGAAACAGGGAGTCTTGACCAGCCCATGGGGTCTGTGCACCTGGGGTAGATGCCAGGGCTTGTCTGGAGGTGGCTCTTCTCCAGGCTGAAGGGTGGCTGAAGGTGGCACCCACCTCCTGCAGGCTCAGAGGGGAGACTGAGGGCTGGGGAAAAGGCAGGTCTATCCCTGGCCTCTCTCTGATATTCTGACCCCTGGGTAAGGACACGCTCTTTTCTCTATGTTTTTAGTTTCTCCAGTTAATAGGTGGCTTGAAAAGAACAGAGATAAGGGCATTGTCTGCATTGACAGCATCCTGACGATACTGTGGGAGGTGACGGGAGAAGCTGCACTCTGAACCACACAGTCATTAGGCAGCCCTCTGCTCACCTCCCTGGGTTAATTACCATGGGGAACCTGCAAGCAGCTGTAATTCCTATCCAGTAAGTGCTGCTATTTCTACTCTTGAGGCAATAAGGTATTCCTGAAGGTACTTTGAAGGAGCCCACCTCATGGTCCAGTGCTGAGGATCTGAGCAGTGACCATCTTTTCCTACTTGAGGGCACTGTCCTTGTGCATTTGGTTAAACTGGGCTGAGCACTGTGGGCTGGACTGATGAAATCATCCCTGTCCAGGGCCTTGACCCTCATGGTCATCAAGGAAGACACGTGCTGTGCACAGCAGCGATGTCTTCCCAGGGAAGTGGGGTGCGCTGGTTACCATGATTGGTGTCTGCTGAACCCATGGCCCCTTGGCATCAGTTCTTGTGTTTGAAAGTTAAGTGCAGAATTTACCAAGCAGCAAACCAAATAGCATAAGGCAGCAAGCTGCTGCCCTTTGTGAGGAATGTCGTCTGGAGCACTCAGGTGGCGGTTTATCAGGACCATGCTGAGCTGTTGACACTCATGGTGTGTTTCTGGCCTGGCAATCACAGTGTGTGTGCATGGAGAGGCCAGATAACCCTGTATCTGGTGTATGTCTCTCACTGGCACAGGTGGCTTCAGCAGGGTGACTTCTCACTTCTTCACACTGACTGAAACTGGGAATGACTCCCAGTAGAGCTGACTCCCCAGGCTGTCTGTGGGAGGGACAGTGCACCCATGAGCCCTGAAGTTAATGCTCCCACCGTCAGGAAAGCTTGACCTTCCGTTTCAAAGTGTAGACTGAGCACCTGGGTACAGAGTCTGGTGACATCTTCCACACTGCTCCGAATGTGATAAAATGCTTCCCTTCCCATAGCTTTCTCTCTGTCCTGACTCTGACTTGGATGCTGGCCTCACCCCACAGCCCGCCTGGTACATCCTGAGGGGGACTCAGGGCAGGATGCCTGGGAGGGCAGTGCCTGGAGGGGAATAGGCTTCTGTCCACGCAGAGCTTCTCACGCGGGCTGTGCCCAGGGCAGCGGGCAGGGAGGGCTGAGGCTGCAGAGGCAGAGGAATGTGCATGTGATTCCCTAAGAAGGGTCACTCTCTCCTGTGAATGGCAAGCCTGGTGAGGAAAGGGACCAGGGCCACCTTGTCATGGCCCCAGGGTGAAGCATGTCCCGCACATGAGCACCTGCTGCAGGGAGGGTGGCAGAGGCTGCAGCGCAGCTCCACATGAGCCTCTCGCCACTGCATTCCCTGAATACTACTGGGCCAACAATGCCAGAATGTTCTTTGAGGGAGCCCAACGCTGAGCAATTTGTACTTTGAGGCCTGTGATTTATCAGGGTAATTTGATTTTACCTTAGAGGAAACCACCTGAGAGAGATCTGGAACTATTTTCCAAACCCGAGACAGAACATTCCTGTGGGCTTTCTGTAGACTCCCCGGGGGAGAGAGTGGGGGTGGGCTCAATGGCCTAGCTGGAAGCACCAGGGGATGTCAGAGACAACGAGGTCAGCTGCAAATGGTGACACTAGTCATGGCACCCTGTGTTCTGTGGCAGGAACATTTCAAACTCTTCATCAAAGAGGAAATAAAAGCCCAGTTACACCTAATAATGCTCATACATCCCTCCACCATCAAGCAGTGTGCCTGTCCCTCTCCACTCTGCCCTGAGCCAGCAGTGGCTGGACTTACTCCCACCAAGTTCCAGTTCTCCTGGACACATGCTCTCAAAGAGGACCCCAATCATGTGACAGAAACCCACCCTGGTAGCTTCATGGAGGGCATGGAGGGCTGGGGAGCAGCCATGGGACTAAGGGACACCAGTCACCTGCAGCCTAATGTCTGGAGCCTGAGGCAAGAGAATGGCAAATTCAAGGTCAACTAGGCAATGTGGAAAGACCCTGTCTCAAAATAAAGAAAAGGGCTGAGATAGCTCAGTAGCAAAGCACCCCTAAGTCCAATCTCCAGTGTCCTCACCACACAAAAGGAAGGTGGGAAGAGAGGAGAGGGCACTCAGCATCCCTGACCACTGGCTCCTCCCTACCATGGTCAGTCAGCAAGGGCGGAGTCCAGCACAGCTGCCCTCATCCCAGGACATTGTGGCCCCTGTCCTGAGTGGCCTCAGCACAGAGCTCTCCAGGAGCAGGAGCCCTGGTCCCACACTTCCTGTCTGTCAGCTTGTTCAAAGCAGAGAGTGTGGCCACCCTGGCCCTAGAGCCTTGCCTCTCTCCAGGTACCAGGTCACCTTCACAGGACAGTGCAGGTGAGGATGGAGCTCCTCACGGGGCAGTCGGCACTGGAGCTGTGGGTGTGGGGGCTCTGAGGGGCTGCAAGGGTGGCCTCCAGCTGATGTCCTCAACAAAGCACTGAAGACACCAGGGGCCTCGGTCTTTCTACCTATGCAGCTGAACAGCACTCCAGGATCATTAGTCCAAAGGAGAGCGAAGGCTTGTGCCCATGCTGTGGCTGCAGGGGTACCATGTGGTCAATAGGATACTACACAGTCCAAACTTCTGACATGTTTGGGGGGAGGGGGGAATGGTTGAGCTTTGTTCCCTCAGAAGTGAACAGAATTGAATCCCGGGAGGGAGGCCCATCAGTCCTGCTTCCTACCTTCACCTATGCCTTTGTGGCCATGCGAGCCAGGCTTGGGCAGCAAAGGCCCACTTTCAAGAGATTTCCACCAGGTCAGTTCCTTACAAGTGAGGCACTCCACCAGAGTCCTGTTGAAGTGTCTCACAGAGCTTTCTGACCTACCTTCAGACTGACTGCCTGGAGACCTGGGTGTGCCTGGAGATCTGCATGTGGACCAGCTCCGTGGGAGGCTGTGTGCTGTGGGGACCCGCCTGTGGAGGACAGCTTGGCCAGTGCTGCTGCAGCCCCTGGCACAGGTGCTGTGCAGCGCTGTATGGGATGCCCGGAAAGAGTGTCTGTGTCAGGATAGGCTCTGCAGCTTTTTCTAGACAGTGAAGCCCAGCCCCAGCCCTGGAGCTCTGGCTCTGGAGGTCAGCTACGGGTGGGCACCTGCTTCTTTGTCAAGTGTGCCAGCATCTCAGATTCACTTTGTGAGAAACTTCACTGGACCACAGGCTCCACTGGTAATTCTGATGGAAACTCAAAGTCTGCATCTCCTGATGCAGCTGATGAGAAACCGAGGCCACCTGAGATGCAGGGACTTGACCAAGGTGCCGACAAGTACAAAGCTGTGCTATCCCAGCACATCAGGGAGCCACGCCCTGCTCCGCTCCTCTCCTGTTGGAGGAGCTGGGTCGGTTGACTCCAGTCCATGGCTCCAACCAGCCGAACCTCCTGATTGGAGTGAGTCGGGAAGGCTGAGCTGCATTCTGAAGGATGAAGGCATCACAGCCAATGCCGCCTGCACCATCCTCAGGGCCAGCTTTGTATCCAGTCAAGAAACCAGTTGTGTCCTTTTGATCAACACAGCCAACTGTGCTTAGCAGCATGGAGGTGACAGAAACTGGAGGGAGGAGAGGGGCATGGATCTCTGCCAGTGATAGGAGCTGATGTGTGCAACATAGGAACCCAGATTTCAGGAGAGTGTGAGATTGACAGGCGAGGGTCAGAGATGCCACAGGAAGTCCCGGTGTCCCCTGCTCTAGGACCTTACATTGGCACAATATATTCTAATTTGCAAATGCACCAATATTGTACTTTATTATTAACTAAAATCCATACTTCTCTAATTCTTTTCATGGAAAGTCCTTTCCAATTAAGAATGCTGTCTACCTTTCCTTAACTTTGCACAAGCAGAGTTGCCAAGTGCTGTGCTGAGTGTTTCATATGCATGTTCAAAAACTCCCCCGAGAGCCAACATGACCTTGCTGACTCACTCAGGGACAAACTCCATGACCCTCAAGCTGGATGTCACCTGTCTGAGCACTTGACCATTTACCTCCCCTGTTACTGCCACTTCTTGGGAGGAAACAAGGGTCCCACAGTGGGGTGCTCATGGTACCCCAGTGTAGGACTGCCAGTGTAACATTCCCAAAGTAATACCCCAACGTGGGAGCCCCAGTAGATATCCCCAGTGTGGTAACTCCAATATGGAACCTTTGTTGGGCTAGCCCCGATGCAGTACTCCCAATGTGGGACTCAAATATGATACCCCAACATGATACTCCAATGTGGTACCCCAATATGGATTCCCCAATGTGGTACACCAGTGTGAGACCCCAACACAATCCTCAGTGTGGCATGGCAGTGCCAGAACCCAGTGTGACAGCTCAACATGGCCTTCACAGCCATGGCATCAGGGTGCTCATGACTGCTTAACTCTTGGTGTGGCTCGTCAAAATATGAGAAGAAAAGAGAAGTAGGGTGTGTTAAAAGGCATCTTTGAAATTCAGATGGCTAAATTCAGAGATGGATTTTCCTTCAACAGAAAGGATAAGGAATCAAATTCATGGTGTGCCCTTACATCGCAAAAGAAAGCGAATTTGTCTGCTGTGTTCCACCACTGTAGTGTTATCTAGCCAAATCTGAATTTCCTGGCCCTTGACATGATCAGGACCTTTCCAGTGCCAATGACAGATACCCCAGCAGAACCAATGTGAGCCCCTAGCTACACTTCAGTTCACATCTCAAGAAGGCCTGACCCCAGCTGGACCCAGCTCTGTCCGTATCAGTGGGTCTCACCATCCAGTCGCCCATCCAGCCTCACTCTCGACTCTTCTCCAGACAGTGGGACAGACGGGCTCTGGAGTCCTGAGCTTGAGGGACGACTGTTCCTAATGCAAAGGACGGGAACCCCTTTTCCCCCACATTCACATGTGGGACTGTCTCATGCCTCTGGTACACACCAATCTTGATGACAAGGTAAAAACCACAGGCAGGACCACTGGGCACACAGCTACCAGCCGTCTAGGCACATCTGTGTGTTGTTACAACCCTTCCTCCCTAGGTGGTTCTGCACATTTCCTATGGGCTACCAGGAAGCTGGACACTCCATGCAGTGTTGAACAGATACCCTCAGCCTTCCTGGGCACAGCTGTCCATTTGTTTGGGACCATCAGGTGCCCTGGAATTTCAGGTGCCTCCACCCCCATTGCTAGTGGGATGGCAGAGTCCCCTTGCTGTCTGCACCCAGATAGGCTGCAGTGCAGTTTCACACTGATGGGCGAGCGGGCAGATTACTCCTGCCGTCTTGGGTCCTCTTGCCTCCAGGGTGGTCCAGAGCCCCATAGTGACTGTTACCATGAGGATATGTTTTTGTTATTGGGGCCAAATTGTCCACCTGCCAGAGGCCCTTTCTCCTCACAGGCTGCCCTTGCTTCTCAGCATGGCTGGAAGCATGCTGGACCACCATGCTGCTGCACCACAGGTGAAGTTCAATAGTGGAAGTTCATCCTCCCCAGACCTGGAGGCTGGGAGGCCAAGCCAAGGTGTGGGCAGGGCTGGCTCCATCTGAGGCCTCTCTCCTGGCTTGCAGGCACCCTCTTCTCCCTGTGTCCTCACAGGCTCACCCCTGTGTGTGTGCATGTCCTCATCTCTTCTTCTGGATCAGGCCCCACTCTGTGAGCCTGTTCTCCAGTCACAGCACTGGCTTTAGGGCTCCAGTGTTCCATAGCAGCAGCCTGTCCTATCCTGGGCTTGCACACACCCAGGCTGAAGTCATGCCAAGGTCACCTGAGTCCCTTGTGATCCTGATGACCTCCAGGCTATCACTTTTTGTTGTTTTCTGTGCATTTTTCATAATTTAAAATCATGGGAAGGAGCTAAAGCTATTGTATCTTTTATATTTAGAAATTATTACTGAGGAGTTGAAGCCCTGATAGCTTAAACCCTACTCAGGCCTTTTCTGACCTCTCCTTTGGGGTGTTTTGGGGACCCTCTAGGTCTGTCCACTTCTACATGGGCCAAGGGTCACAGCAGTCCTCCCAGACACATCCACACTGGTGCCTTCTGTGGACTTGGCACAGAAGCCTTTCCCATAGGCAGGAGCACCCAGAAGGTTAATCTGCTTTTTGAGATCTTGTCAGAAATGTGATACTATAATCTAACTGTTGACTGAAATCTAACTCTATTTCATTTTCCCGGTGTCTGGGTGAGGTGCTGTCTCTCATTCTCTGCTTTCTTTTGCTTCTTGTATCTGTGGCATGATCAGGGATATCAGCATAATTGACTTCTATGCCTTTCACAGGGCCCTGAAATTGCTTCTGTCATTGGCTCATGGGGGCTGTCTTCTGCTGGAGAGGAGGGAAAATAGGGTGGAGACTCTTCTAGACCTGTTCAAAAGGAGGCGACCTCAGCCACAGAGTGCAGCTCAGCAGGGAGCTGGGGGACACGGCCATTAACTGTGGAATCCAGGGGATACACGTTGCCCCGTCTGCACATTCAACCATGCCGCCTTCTGCAGAACACTTTCTGAAAAATGCCTGCTCTAGTGCACTTCACTGAGAACAGGGCTTTGTATATTTCCCCTAGAACAACTGAGGGCTCCTGAAGATAAATATTTAAGAACAGAACGTCTGTTGACTTTGATCCTTTTCGGTGGTTAAGTGCTAATAAAAATGAGACTAAGCTGGCTTAGAGGTCTCACAGCTGGTGCTTGATGCTCAATGACAACTGGAATCCATCAAATATGAATCTGTCCTCTGGCATCTGGCCCGCTTTTGGGCAGTGAGCTCGAGCACCTTGCGAGGGCTGCTGATGTGTCCCTGACAGTGGCATCCTCACCTGTTTCCTCTCCTAGGCCTCCTTGTGCAGGTGGTTTCCTGGACTCAGGGAGTATAGTGACAGGGCATGGTTGGATGGTGCCGAGTGGCCACCAAGGGGCGTAGATCTGGACTGACACCTGTGCTCATGAACTGTTTGTCCTGTGACAGAAATCCCTGACAAGAGCAACTTGCAGGAAAGAAAGCTGGCTTGGGATGCACAGCTCCAGAGGTTCAGCCCGTGGGTGGCCGACTCCCTTGCTCTGCATCTGGGGCAAAGCAGATGCTTGGGTGGATATCTGGGTGCTCTGACTGCCCTGCTCAAGTGAGTGGATCCTGATGTCCACTGTCCAGCTTGCAGTCTTTGCCAGCATGTATGACTCAGCTGTGGAAGGCAAGGCCTACCACAGACTCCTGGGGTCTTGCACATTTCCCACCATGGAACCCACCAGAGTTCCAGAGTCTTCCACACCTTCTGGCTCAGAGCAGCTCTGCTCATCCCACCACCTGTGCCTGCTGCATGCCCCTCCCCTCTGGGCCCCACCCACAGCTGGGGATTCCTTCTGTCACCCAGTAAGACAGAAGTGCAGCCACATTCCCACGATGGCATTGAGCTGCCTCCTCAGACCAAATGGGACCTCCAGGTGGTGGCCCTCCTGGGTCAGAAGAGGTGAGCAATGAGCATTCCCCCTTTCTTCAGATGTCTCAGGGGCAAGATGCATGAATGTGGTAGACCTGACCCCTGATGCCCCTGGGGTTGAGCTCCCTCCCTGGGAGCCATGGTGTCCTGTGCTGGCTCTTGGGGTGCTCCTTGATTCTAGACCTTGCTGTCTCATGACCTCAATGCCATTGAGGCACTGTGGAGAGCTTGGCCAGTCTGCTCCTTAGGACCCTCTCATGACAGGGAGTGGGCACAGCCCTGCAGTGAACCTGAGGGCATTCTGTGCCCACACAGCATGGCTGCGAACCCTCTCTGGCCCTCCTAGTCAGGGATGGAGGCAAGCACAGTTTCCAGACCAGGCGAATCTTCTTCGGTGCAAATGCCACCAGGGGCCAGGATGCAGCAGCAGCATGGGGCATCTGCTCCTGTTGTTGTGCTTGTCCCCTCTGCCAGGTTCCCTCAGACTCTCACAGCATGTGGGGCAGTCCTATGGAGATGCAGGAAAAGCACCCTTCCCACATTCCCACATCTGCTGCACAGGCCCTTCTGCCATGGTCACTGCCTTTGATATGGTAGTTCATCTGAGAAGGGCTGATTTCCAAGGCTGATTTCCAAGGAGAGTCTGACCCTCTCTGCTCTGCGATCACACCCCCAGGCCAGGGAACCATTCAAATTTCAGTTACTAGGTCCCCTTCAGGTCCATGCTCAGCTCTCACCAGGGCCTGGTTCTGGGATTCTCAGCTACCAAAGTTAGCTGAGAGCCTGCTGGCCGGTGCCTGGGCACTCTGCTTCCCTAGTGATGGCCACGGGTCCATTCCAGGAATCAGTCTGGGGACTGATTGCCATATGCAATGGATGGGTCGGAATAATACTCCCATTTTCCAGACAAGGAAGCAAGAGCGTGAAGGACGGGAAGCAGCTTGGGACCCTCCCCAGCTGGGCATGGAGGAGCATAGTCAGTAAACCTCACAGTCAGGAGGTCACCACCCGTCCTTCCAAACATCTGAGGCTGAAAGCGGAGATTTGGGGAACCCTTGATGGTTCTGGCCTCTCACCCCAACTTGGGGCATCTGTGTGAGGACCCCCACTCATGTCTGAGTCTTAGACCCGGCATCCACCCGAGCGCTTCCGGACCTGCTATGTCTGAAGAACAGGGAGGATCGACCATGTGCTCAGGGTCCATTGCCTGGCCTCCAGTTCCACCTGAATTTCTTGCTTCTGAATGTCTTTCAATTCTATTTTCACTTCAAGACTAGTCCTGCTGGGGGCAGTGGCACATGCCTGTCATCCCAGTGGCTCTGGAGGCTGAGGCAGGAGGATCGCGAGTTCAAGGCCAGCCTCAGTGAAAGCGAGGCCCTAAGGACCTCAGTGAGACCCTGTCTCTAAGTGAAATTCAGAAAAGGGCTGGGGAGATGGCTCAGGGGTTGAGTGCCCTGAGTTCAAAACCTGGTATCCCCCCCTCAAATTAAAAAGAAAACTCAGTCCTCCTGTCAACAGACTTGGCAGATGGGAACTGTATCTGCTTAACCAACCTGTTGGAGGAAGCTCAGCTTCGTGGGAATCTGAGAGGAAGAAATCAAAGGAAGGAAGGACGGTTCCCACCCATCTTTTAAACAATTATTTTATCATGAAAGCAATTTATCTGTGAAAACCAGAAGGAGGTGAGGAGCGCCCCATCTGACCCCAACCATAAGGGGAGCATGGCATGTCCTGGAAGCCACGGGGCACCAGGCACCAAGCTCTTTCCAAAATGCCCTGGCCGCAGGGCAGTGCCCCAGCCATGACGGCAGCGGGGCGCTCAGGAGGCGATGCTCCTGCAGCACTGATCAGGAACCCCAGGGGTGGCGACCTACATGTCCACCCAATGGAGAAAGAGAAAGGCATGGTGACTGACCTGAGAGAGACCCTTACGCAGCCATCACAGTGTTTGCAGAAAACATCTAAAAATAGAAGAATACATGGAAACGTGGTTGTAACACAAGTGATCACAGAGGAAAAATGGTGCACGATCACAGCCCACGTGGTGTCAAGCGCCAAAGAAAAACAGGTGCTGGAGAGACTGAAAACTGCAAGTCACCCTCTGGTGACATCGATGGCCACAGAAACGCAGGCTCCTCTTGGCGACCCTTGTGGCTCCCCTCCCCGCCCCTCCTCTAATATTTTTTTATTAAAATCTTTTTTATTTTTATTCTTTGTATGAAATTGTGATTCCCCTGAGTGCTGAGCCCTGCAGCACAGAGGTCGGCCTGGGGGTGGGTCCTCCATCCTCCCATCCATCAGCCTGTGCTTGGGAAAATGGCCTCCTTCTCTGAGCCTCGGTTTCTTCATCTGTAAAATGGGCCTAATCTTCCTCCTAGGCCACCGTGGGTAAATCAGAGCTGAATCAAGGTGTCAGGTCCCTGGGCCAGCCTGAGCGTTGGTCAGCAGGTAACTTCTGATTTGCAGACTTACCATTTTCTAAAATTAGACGTTCCTCATGTGCCATTGGCTTTCTGTTACTGTAACAATACCCAAGTTAATCAACTTGTAAAGGCGGGAGGTTCATTTGGCTTGGAGGTGTGGAGGCTGCAGTGCATGTTCAGTTGGCCCTGTTGAACATCAGGGTGGGGAGCCTGTGGAGGAATAAGCTGGTTTCCAGCTTGTGGTCAGGGTGTGAAAGAGGGCAGCAGAAGGCCAGGTGTGGTCCACACACCTGCCATCCAGGCAGCTTCTGAGGCTGAGGCAGGAGGAATGCAAGTTGGAGGCCAGCCTCAGCAACTTAGTGAGAACATGTCTCAATAAAAAATCAAAACCGGCTGGGTAACAGGGCTAAATGGCAGGAAGCTTTGGGTTCAATCCCCAGAACCACAAAAATAGAAATAAATAAGGACCAGGGTCCCCCAAGGGCACAACCCCGATGACCTGAGGCCTCTCAATAGGCTCCACCTCTTAAAGGGCCCTCCACCTCCCCACAGCTCCAGGGGTGGGAGCAAGCCTGTCATCACGGGCCTTTGGGGTCCTTAGCCAACCATAGCACTCATTCAATTTTGTGCATTAAAAAAATAATAATAATAGAAAATCTTTCTTAATTATCCACAGACTAGTGAAGGGGAGCCCCGGAGCCTGGGGTCCATGCCCAGCTCCTCCAGGCCTCCCTGCATGCTGATGGGATCCCTCTTCTCCCACAGCCCTGGGCACCAGCCTGGTGGCTTTAAGAAGACCTCTGAGCAGGGGCCTTGGGCAGGAGGCCAGGTGGGCATGCAGGGCCAGGTGGGAGCACTCCAGGGGTCAGAGGTCTAGCCAGCAAGCCAAGATCAGGACCCTCAGTTTCTTGATCTGAGAAATGGCCATGCGGAAAAGGCCTTGATCTGAGAAAAGGCCTTCCCCAGCCTTGATGCCCTGAATTCGAGTCTTGTGCCCTGGGCCTGAGACCAGCCCTTCCTAAAGAAGTGGGTTATTACTAACCGACTCTGATGGTTACTGCTGTTTTGTGTTAATGATTGTGACCAATGGCCCATGAGAAGGTAAGAGTGAGGACGTCAAAGTGACCCCACCCACGTCTGTGGACCAGGGCGTGGAGCAGGCTGCATTCTCCACGCTGAGTTGAGTCGGGAACCGGGCAGGTGAAGGCCTGAGCCTTTGAGGAGGAAGACAAAGAAACAACAGTGATCTCCTCAAAGGGGACATTTCTATTTTTTTACTGGAGTTTGACAGGAAATGAAGCAGGCTATGGGGGAGAATGGAAAAGAGCTAGTGGAAGGCGGAGGAGTGGTGGTTTTCAACAGGAGGAGAAGGGGACACTTGGGCAGCACCTTCAATGAGGAGAAGGGGTGGTCATGCTACTGTGGTTCTGGCAGAGGGACAGAGCCTGTGCAAAGGCCCTGAGGCAGGCCGTTCCTGGCTCGTGAGAGGCCGGAAGCTGGAGCTGGGGGAGGCAGAGAGGGAGAGTGGAAAGGACGAGGACAGAGTGGTCCCAGGGTCTCCATAAGAGTGTCAGCCAATGTCCTGGGGGACTCTAACTCGAGGTCTATTAATAACGTCCCCTAGCCAACTTTGACCCCCACAGGTATCGGTGAAGTGCAGCTGTGCCAAAGCCCAGGTGGATGGAGAAGCTTCCCCTCTTCCAAACCTTCACAGAGTCCCTCAGTAGAGCCCCTGTGTCCTGCAGGACCTGGGTCCTTGGTCCCCAATAACAGAGCAAATTGAGGCTCAGTCTGCTGAAGTCTCCTGTGCACAACCTCACATCCAGGAAAGGGAGACAGTGCACTCAGGTCCATGGCTCCAATGCCAGCTGGCCATGCGCACTGGGCACTCGCCTCTCCCCAGGGAGGCCGAGGTCAGGCAAGGAGGCAGGGGAGGGAGAAGCTGAAGTAACTTCCCTCCTCTCCCTGACGTCTCCTGGGGACACTCAAAGGCATCTGGGAAAATCAAAGTGCTCTAGTGCTTTACTCAGTGGGAAGCAGATGGGCCAGTGTCATTATCCCAAGAGGTGGCATGGGCTCAGGGTCCATGCTGGTTCTCCAGTGTTTTCATGAACAGCAGGGATGGTGATTCAGACAGCATCGTGGAGGAAAGCACCGTAAGGTCTGGAGGAAGACAGGGTCACAAAGGGCGGCAGGGCCACCTCCAGATCCCGGCTCTCAGAGAACTCTCCAGAGGCAGCCCAGGGAGATCTTGCAGGACTCCAGGCCCGCAAGTAAGGATGGGACCCCAGCTGAAGCGGACGTGCCCTGGGCAAGGATCCACACCTCTCTGACCTCAGACTCTTCTTCTGTGAAATGGGCTGAGTAGTAAACTTGCTTCCTGGAACCAACAGGGCAATCAGATGAGACCAGGCCTGTAACCAACCAGCACAGGGTGACTGAGAGCATGTGATTTGTCAGCTTGTCTCCTGAGGACAGAGCCATGGTGTCTACCCACAGCCCAGCACACGTAGGAGATGCCTGGCATATTTGTAGACCTCTTCATCAGCTTCCTGCCTGCCAAGGGTCTCTCACTCAGAGCGTGGCTCCCAGCCTGCGGTGACAAGAGGCAGGCTTTGCTCCAGCAGGGATCCTACTGGGTCAACTCTCTGAAGATGAACTTCCGGCCAGAAGCAAAAGAAACTCAAGACCCACCTCAAAATCTAAAAGTCCAGATCAATAGCACTTCATTGCCTGGCCCCTGATGAATACCCAGGTATAGAGTGGGCACCGGGATGGGGGGCCTTGAAACTGACATTACTGGCAAGAGTTCATCCATCTTCCCACTTTAACCATGGTCCATTTCAGTGGAGTGGAATGTTCTCTCTTTTCTACAGCAAGAGAACAGACCAGAGGACAAAAACAACCACAAACCAAGTGACTGAGGCTGACCAGATACTTCCTTGGTGACCTGGATGGACATCCTCAAATTCAAGAGCCACCCTGTCCAGGAGGCAAGAGTGCAAGCCACATAAGATCACTTTTCACTTTTTCTAGACACTGCAGTTTTTTAAACAAAAAGAAACCAGGAAATTATGCTTTTGGGGTGACTGGGTGTGTACCAGGGATTGAATTTGGGGGCACCTGACCCCTGAGCCACATCCCGATCCCTATTCTCCAAGTTGCTTCGGGCCTCACTTTTGCGGAGGCTGTCTTTGAATCGCGATCCTCCTACCTCGGCCTCCTGAGTCTCTGGGCTGACAGGCGTGCGCCACCACGCCAGATCCATGAAATTATTTTTAATAAGATCATTTAATAAGACACATGCGCACACACACACATCTGCATGCAAGTCACCCAGGGCTTGGTGTGTAGAAAGCAGGTCCTTGTGTGGAAACTCCAGGGCCCTTAGCTCTGGGGGTTGGAGGGTGTGCCAGCCCCTGTGTCCTCCCCCAGACAGCCTGGCTGCCTGGCCTCCCTGCTCCCTGCTCCCTCCCGAGTCCATGCTGGCCGGCTGCCCCCTCCCTTGGAGATGCCAGTTCAGGGTTTTCCTGGTCCGAGGGGGAGGGGGCTGCCGGGAGTGGAAGGAGCAGGGAGCCAACAGGAGCTCTGGGGGTGAGAGAAAGGGGACAGAAAGACAGGCAGGTCCAGAAACAGAGAAGGCCAAGGCCGGGGAGAGTGTGGCCCTGGGAACTCGGGCTGCATCTCTATGGCCCAGGGAAACTCAAAGAGCCACCCCAACCCCCGTCCCCTAGCTTGGCCTTCCTCTCTGCAGTCAGGTAAAGAGGGTCCCCCGCCCTGCCCACCTCCTCCTCTTCATCATCATCTCCCTCTCACTCTTCCCAGGGGATCTTGGGCACCCCAGCCTGAGTTCGCAGATCCCCAGTCCCCAGACAGAATCCAAAGGGGCAGAGGATGAAGACATCATCTCCCTGCAGGAAGCTGTGTGACCTTGGGTAGGCAGCTTGACCTTTCTGAGCTTTAGTTTACCATGACCCTGGAGAGCTGACAGCATCACATGCCTGCTGTCATTTTATCCATCCCTCACAATGTTTCCAAGAGGGGAGTACCATGATTACCACATCCACGGTGGAGTTTAGAGAAATGAGGCACAGAGACTTCAGGGTGTGTGCCTGAGTCACACAGCTCAAACTTGGCAGAGCCAGAATTTGAAACCAAGTCAACTTGGGTCCTCAGCCCCAGCTTCCAGCTGAGCTCCCTAGAGGGCTGCATGGGAACAATCCCATTTTGAGCTGCTATGTTCTCTCCAAATTCCACCACACATGTGGCACAGGAAGCTCTGGGGCAGGACTGTGGCCTCCTTCCAGCCTCCACCAGCCTTGAGTCCCCTCCCTCATGAAGTCACTGCCCTGGTACCCAGGTCTGCCACACACCATGTCCCTAGTTCAGCCTGTGAGCATTGTCCACTGACTGAGTGGTCACCAGATCCCCCCACTTGACATATCCTCAGATCCGGGCACCTGGTGATTTTCCCCCTTTACCTGAAAATGTTCCCTGTGAGTGGATTTATAGTGAATGGAAATCACCTTTCCATTTTCTGGGGTAACTGGGAAAGTTTTCCAGGTCTGTAATTGTCTCTCAAGTTGAAGTTAAGATCTTCTGGAGAGAAAAGTTTCTTCCCACATCACACAGAGAATGTAGAGAAGCCGGGCAGGGGGTGCATGCCTGTCATCCCAATGGCTCTGGAGGCTGAGGCCAGAGGATTGTGAGTTCAAAGCCAGCCTCCATGAAAGTGAGGCCCTGAGCAACTCAGTGAGACCCTGTCTCTAAATAAAATACAAAACAGGGCTGCGGATGTGGCTCAGGGGTTGACTGTCCCTGCATTCAATCACCAGGACCCCCCAAAATAATGCAGAGAGGAAACCAAGAAGCAGAAAAAGAGAAAAGAATCTGTGGGGTCTGGAGCAGTGGGCCATGCACTCTGCTGCCATTTGGCATCTTCCATGGCTGAGTTTCCAAGAGTTGGTACAATGGACATCAGGAGAAGCCGGGTGTAAATCAAAGTTCCTTTAAATTTCACCAGAAAGTTGTGTGCCCGATGGTCTGCGCTCCACAGGCACCAATGAAAGATACGTGATCGCCTTTGGCAGGAGAGGCAGAAGTAAGCAACTTAGGATCTTAAAAGATAAACAATAATAAAAGTAATTAAGATAATCAACCACCCTGAAGAAAGAAGGATTTACTGCTGTAATTGTGTATTTTGTTTCCGTTTGCAATATCTCAGCTGCCGTGCTGCTTGATACACAGCACATATGCCTCTGAGTCTCTGTGTCAAAACGCGGAGCGGAAGACTGTGCTGTGGGCACGGGCAGAGGGACAAGGACCAGCACTGAGATGGCCACTTCAGAAAGTTGGGCTGGTCAGTGGGAGGTGGGCGGGGTGGTGGAGTCCATGGGGCCAGAGTTCCATGCAGTCATCCAAAGCGAGTTCGCGCAGCCATGCAGGGGTCTCCTTGGTGCCCGGAGTCCCTGCTGGGATCGGCCCTCACTTTCTCCTTCCTGGGCTGCCAGTGGGTCCACTCTGACCATCTCCGAAGTTTGGGAAGAGATTGCTGCAGGTCCCATAGGATGGGGTCCTCCCGCATGTGGCCTCTTGGGCTCCCCAGGGCCCCTGGGGCAAACCGTAATTCCTCATCTGCCAGGCGAGGCTCTGTGGTCTTGGGCATGGGTCACCCTCTCCCCCCACTCACCTGTTATATTCCCGTCACTGTCCCAGGCTGTCATAGCTGTCCTGGCCACAGAGGCAGTAGTCTGCCTGTGACATTGGCTGTCCTGAGCATCTCCCCTCTTGGTGCATGGGAGACTTTCAGCATGGGTGTGTGCAAGAGCATGCACACACACACACACACACACACACACACACACACACATGCACTGTCTACACCTGTGCAGGGCCAGGGCTTATGGCATTGAGACCTTGAGTTCTTGCAACATACACTGTGCACCAACTGTTTGTCAAGCACCCTGTTTGTGAAGAGAGACTCATCTCCTGAACCTCTATGCCAAATCCTGACCCAGCACAGGGTTCCTGGTCTGTTTGTTGAAGGGATGGATGGATAGATGGATGGATGGATGGATGAAGGATTGAATGGGTCTAGGAAGGGAACCTTGTGAGCAAATGGATGAACAGACAGTCCTGAGTGTCAAGGGTCCAACTTAGATCTTTTGCCTTTATGATGGTGTGAGAGCCACATGTGTTGGGTAGAAACTGTACTCAGGTCTTTGAATTGTGGTCTTTTCCCTGGGTGGGGACAGGTGGTACCACCCCATGCAGCTTCCAGACAGACCAGCGATCACAAGGGGAGGCAAGTGAGCCCTGCAGTGCCTGTACTGCCAGAGTTTTGAGCATTTTCCAAATGTGTGATTTTTGACTTAGAGTGACTGGGGCCACAGTGTGCACTGGAGGCAGGGCAGACACCAGACTCCAAGGGCAGAGTGGAGAAAAGTGGGATGTGCAATCCACCATTCTGGTTTGGGGCCTGGGCTCTGACCCTTCATTTGACCCCCCAGACTGGGCAGATGGCTGGGGTACAGCATGGTGGGCAGGTGGAAGGGAAGAGAGAAGGGGGTGCATGGATGAGCAAAATGATGCGCAGATGGATGGTTTGATGGGTGGAAGGAAGGATGGAAAGTTGTATGGAAAGATGGAAGGATGGATGGATGGAAGGATGGATGAATGGATGGATGGATGGATGGATGAAAAGATGGATAGAAGAATGGAAGGATGGAAGGATGGATGGATGTGTGGGTGGATGGATGGAAGGAAGGATGGAAGGAGGGAAGGATGGATGAGTGGATGGATGAAAGGATGGATGGAAGGATGGATGGATGGAAGGATGGATGGATGGATGGATGGATGGAAGGATGGAAGGATGGATGGATGGTGAATGGATAGATGGGTGGGTGATGAATGGATGGAAGGATGGATGGATGGATGGATAAGTGGATGGATGGAAGGATGGATAGAAGGATGGATGATGTATGTATGGATGGATGGATGATGGATGGATGGAAGGATGGATGGATGGAAGGATGGATGTTGAATGGATAGTTGGGTGGGTGATGAATGGATGGAAGGATGAAAGAATGGATGGAAGGATGAATGGATGGATGGGTGCGTGGATGGATGGATGGATGAATGGAATGATGGGTGGATGGGTGGATGGATGGGTGGATAGAAGGAATGATGGATGGATGTATGAACAGATGGGCTGATGGATGGATGGATGGATGAGGTATGCAGAGTTGAGGGTCTGAATTAGCGAGTGGGGTGGTGGAGGATGCAGGTGGCTGAGCTCACTCTGAAGCACTGCATTTCCCTCCAAAGATCCTTTCTACCTCTGACTGGTGGTGGTCCCTCCTGTCCTTTGTTCTCCCCTGGGCATTTCCTGAGCAGACAGGTCCTCAGGACTCCTGCTGGGTTTGCCCAGTGCATGTCCCTCCACAGAGAGGAAGAGAGAACAGCACAGAGGCGGGTCCTCTGGAGCCATGAGACCCAGAGGTGGTGGCTGAGCTTCTCTAGGAACACATCCAGGCAGGCGCAGGCCAGGGGACTCGCAAACTATGCATTCTAGAATGTGCTTTCCCCACGGAAACACAAGAGGAGGGAATTGTGTTTGACTTTCTCTGTTCTGTGTCAAACACTCCCTCCTGAGTTCTTCCCCTGCCTACTAGGGCTCTTCTCCATGGGAGCAGAGCCCCGGGAACACCATGGCCTGGGGTCTGGACTGTGCTGGTCTGAGGGGCTCCTTGGCCTCTTCTCTGGAATCAGACAGACCTGGGAACAGCTGGGTGACTCTGGACTCCACTCTCCCCTGCCTGCATGTCTGCCCTGGACGCTGGACATCTGGAGTCTGGAATGTTCTGCCAACAGATATTTCCTGAGAACCTACTGTGTGCTGGGCACTAAGGAGGGACACAGCAGGAATCCAGCTGCGAGGAAGAAATGAGGCAGACAGTGAAGGTCACATGCTCCACACAGGCTGACATCAAAGGGTCCTGAGAGTCCCTACAGACCACCCTGCAGCAGGGTGACAATGGCCCGGCCTGAGCCAGGCTGCTCAGGATTCAGCTCAGCTCTCATGGGCACATCTCCCTGAGAACTCTGGTTTTTAGGGACAAGACATGATCTTGTAGAATTGGTACCAGGGCCAGCCTGGGTCTTAGACCACCTTCCCCTTCTTACTGTGTGACTGGATGAGTCACTCAACTTCTCTGTGCCATAATACCCAACCTGCCAATGCCTATGTTGGCTTAGAACAGTAGTTCTCCACCTTTATAGGTAAGGTTTGCTCTTTCCTTTATTTCTCTTATTTTATAAAGACGATTGGCAAGAATTTATATATGGCACTGCAGTGAAGCAATGACAACCCTGCAAGCAAGCACACTATGTTCCCATTTCACAGGTCAAAAAATTGAGGAGGCTGAAGAACTGAAGGTCAATGACTCACAGGCAGAACCCACACTCAGGTCTTGGTCCCCTGACACCAGAGCTCCACCACTAAGCGTTTCACGTGCCACATGAGTCCTTGCAGGTTAAGCTTGCGGCCATCAGTTCATTACTGCAGGACATGGCTTTGAACCCCGCGTCCATGCTCCCTAATGCCTGGTGCCACCCCTCCGTGGCTTTCCGCACCAGTCAGCAGCGGCATGGGCTCCAGCCTGAGGCGCCCCATGCCCATCCCCTCAGCTTGGACATGGAGGTTGAGTCTGAACGAGAACCATTTTAAGGGCAAAGTCTTGTTCAGTGCTTCCCAGGGCTGGGGCAGGGGCAGGGGGCTTGTTAGGGTTGTTCTTCTGGGATTGTTAATTAAGACCCAGTGTAATTGGTGACAAGAGCAACAGCAGGTGAGCACCCTGCGTGTTCCTCTTCAGAACAACAGCAGCACAGTGGGTCTGTTTGGAACCGGAACTGGGAGACACCTGGGACTGTAGATCTTCCTCTTCTCCTGTCCACCCTCCTGCCTGGAAACTAGCACCCAGCCCAGGATTCCAACCCCCTAGGACATTAGCCTCTCTGCTCCAGTTCCCAGTGGGATGAGGATGAGCCAACCAGCAGAGGCAGCTCCTTCCATGTGCTCTGGAATCCTTGCCCTGAAGTCTCATGAAAGAGGAGCTTAAAAGTGGAATTCAGCCTCTAAAAGGGGATCCTCTTACCCACGATGGCCTTTCATTCACTGGATAACTTTGGGCAAGTCACTTGATCTCTGGCATCTCGGTCTCCTCATCTGGAATATGGAAGTCCTAAGAATGATTTCCCTGCAATCTTGGGGCCAGGTGCCCACCTCAGCTACTCAAAGCCTCAGTTTATTTGCCTGTAAAATAGGTTCCTGATGATAACATGACTCGTGAAGTTACTTTGAGCTTTCAATACAGTCTAGAAAGGTGAGATCAGCAAAGATTTTTTAGTAGGTATTTTCAGTTTTGCAGGTCAGGTGGCCTCCATGATAGCTACTCAACTGGGCCACAGGTGTGGCCAAAGTAGCAGTCCTAGAATCTAAGGACTGGGGGTGGGGGAGTGTTCCAGTGGAGCTGTATTTACGGTTGGGCTGGGGGCAGGGTGCTTGATAGCATGCTCTGGGTTCCATCCCCAGCTCTGGATAAAATGACAATAATAAAATCATATATTCATGTGGACACTTAGATTTAAGTTCCCTAAATTTCCACGCCTTCTGAATATTATTCTTCTTTTAATTTTTTCAATGCTTCAGAAGTGCGTGGAGTGGCTCTAGCTCAGGGTCCTATGAGGATAGTTGGTGGAGGTCGTGTGCAGACCTGGGACCCCACACAGGGGCCACTCTGTCCCTGGTCCCGAAATCCCCCACTCAACATCATGTTCTCTATTTCCACTTAAATGTAAGTTCCAGGACCAACTTTTGAGGTCATTGGTCCAAAATCATTTCTGCTCCCACAGGTGCACAGAGCGACCCCCAAACTGGCTGTGTGCTTCAGAGTCTGACCCTCCTAGCATGGGGACGTGGCTTCCACCTCCCACTGGGTCTTCCATCTGTGGCCAGGCTACCAAAAAGTGGCATTGCCACAGAACGGACACTGGTCAGGAACCGCCTCTGTGCTTATCTGCCCTGTTTCCTCCTTCCCTGCTCACGACATCCTAGGAGGTGGCTGCCACTCTTCTACCCATTTTTCAGAAGAGAAAACCAAGGTCCGGGAGGCAGAGTCACTTGTCCAGGGTTCCTCCTGCTGGTCCAGGTGGAGGAGGCAAGGAACCCAGGCTTCCAGGACCCAACGGCTGGGCTCCTTCCCCTGCCACCAGTCATTGGCCACAACTGTGGCCACACCTACCCCTGGAAATGCCACTTCAAGGTCCCCAATCCCTGCAGGACATCATTCTCCAAGCAATGTGGGGTTTGGCATTGGGAGGGTGGATGGGGAGATGGGGGTACAAAAGAAATCAGCATGTAGAAGTCAAAACAAACAGGGTTTAGATTGACATGTCACCTGCCTCCCCTGCATGTGCTGTGGAGAGTCCTGCTGGGCTGGGTGCTGTCTGTAGCATATTCTGGGATTGCTGGCCTTCCACTGATGACCTGGTGCCATGTGGGCTGGGGGCACTCGGGAGCAATTGTCTCCCCTGCAGGCACTCTCGGGGAGGCAAGGGAGGAGGTCCAGAGAACACTGGGGAAGACAAATGCCTTGGCAGAACCCAGAGCAGGAAGTAGGGAGGCCCTCGTTCACTTGCTGGGATTTATAAAAAAATATACATATATACATATATATATACATATATACATATATATATATATATATATGGCTGATGTGCTGCTTTTCTCCTGATTTTTCAAAGCAACACTTATTTACCGACCATTGTGCATCTTCATACAAACGTGATCCCCAATCCTCCTCTCAGCACAGTGATGGGTGAGGAAGATCAGAAGATGGAAGGATCACATTTAAAAAATCAGAATCAACATTTTGTTTACATTCATGTATGATTAAAACAGATGATAACTGCTGAGAAGGGCCCGAAACTGAAGTCAGGTCTCTCCTTGGAAATCTTCACTGGTATAACTGACAATTATTTACTGAGCACCTACTATGTGCTGGGATCTTGAGTCACACAAGTGAGCAGAATGGCATCCCTGATCCAGCCCTATCCCCAGGTGGTTCCTGTTCACACTTCTGTGTTTTATCTTCCCAGAAATGATCTCAGTGATCCTCCTGCCTTGGCCTACTGAGGAGCTGGGATTACAGGTATAGGCCACCTTGCCTGGCCTGATTGTTTTTTGATATGTTGGTTTTTTGCAACCCACAATCATAAGCCTCTTGAGGAATCACCTGTATCTTATGCACCTCTTCCCATGTCCAGCATAGGGCTTGGCATAGGGCAGGTGCCCTATGCCAATGAACAATGAACAATGAGTTAATGACTGTATGAATTAGTGAATGGGTGAATTAATGAATGGTGAATTAGTGAATGGTGAATTAGTGAATGGATGGATTAGTGAATGGAGGGATAAGTGAAAGGATGGATTATTGGATGAACAGGAGGATGAGTCTTGGCTTTCTATCCCTGTCCTATGCTGCACCAAACTCTCCTCTATAGTCCATCCAGGAGTTTACTGCTGAATATCTAGTGCACATTTCAAGGCTATAAGTGCTTTCCCTCAAATAAGACCTGGCAGGACAGTAAGCGGCAGAAGACTTCAGGATGCAACATGAGTACTTTAAACACATGATCAATTTCTGCACAGCCAAATGGTAAGGAAGTCTAGAAGTTCCTCAAAAACTGAAGCACAAAATTAATTATCATATGACCCAAATATTTCACTCCTTATTATGTATCCCAAATAATTAAAATCAGTAATCCTCCCTAAAATCCTTTTTCCCAGATGTTCACTGCAAAAGGTGGAAATAACCCAAAAGTCCAAAAACAAATAAATGGATAAACACATATGGTATGTCCATACAGTGGAATATTATTCAGTCATGAAAATGAATGAAGTACTAATACATGCTAGGATAAGGCAAACCTTTAAAACATTATGCTAAGTAAAAGAAACCAGATGCACAAGGTCAGATATTGCATGATTCCATTTATTCAAAATATACAGGATTGGAAAATTCAGAGAAACAGAACATAGATGAGGGTTGCCAGGGGTGAATGCATGGGAAGTGACTGCTTAATGGCCATAGGGTTTATTTGGAGTGATGGAAATGTTTTGGAAGTGGGTAGAGGAAGTGTTTGCATGCCTCTGTGAATGTGGTAAAAGTCTATTTTAAATGGTTAATTCTGGGCTATGTGAATATCATCTCAATTTTTAAAAAGTTGTTAAGCAAAATAAAGCAACGACACAGCCAGCTCATTCACTCCCAGCTCCCTGTCTGGATGTGGCATGGTGGACTGAAGCCAGGTGCGGAGTGGTCACGAAGCCTGGATCCAAGAAAGGAGCTGCCTCCAGGGGCAGGTCTCAACAGGACCCAAATATCAGAGAGGTAGAGGAAGGGGCACAGAGAGTGGGAAAGACAACCAGAGACAAGAGATAGAGAGCCAAGGAGAAATAGGAGCAAAAGAAGAGGACGGGGACCTGGAGGACCCCTGACCCCAGAGGACTCCCCACTGGCCAACATGAAAATAAGGAGTTAGGCGAAGAGCAGAAAATCAGTTATTTTCCTCCCAGGTGACAAATCCATCCCACAGGCAGACTGAGGTCCAGCTGCTGAGCTTCCCATGGGCTGTGGGAGAAGAAGGCCGCCTCCCTGCCTCACTGCCTCACTGCCCGCATGGGGAGCAAACACATTCCGCATGGGGAGCAAGCACTCTGGGGTGAAGGAAGGCATCCGTGCTGTGGGCCTGGGCAGACCGTCCTTCCCGGAGACGGCCCCGCCTCATCTGTATTCTGGCAAGGCGTATTTTGCAAAAAGGATGAGAGATACATTTCCAGAAGTTTGCCCAACGAGAAGCACAGACAGATCTCCCTTTCCCTGGAAGGGGCCAGGTGGCAGGTCTTGGTGACCTCGTGATCAGAGGAGTGCAGCCAAAGGGACGCTGTGTGACAGGTCACACTGAGAGCCCGGCTTCCCCTTGGGGTTCTCCCTGAGGAACTTACCCTGGGGGCTCGGACATCATGTTTTGAGGAAGCCCAGACCACATCAGAGGCCACAGGCAAGCGTCTCTCCCAACAGCCCCACCAGCATCGACTCCTGGGTGTGCAAGTGAGCAAGCCCCCAAAACCCCCACTCCCCAACATGGAGCCACCCTGATGGTGCCTCCTGAGATAGAGGTCCCTGTGGTGACTCACAAACCCATGAGGAAAATGAATACATTAACACATCAGATCATTCAACATCACTGAAAAGGTTGAAAATAATTGATTTGAACATGAATCACTTCCTTAGGCTGCTGACCTTGGGGTGTCTGTTAGGTTGTGAGAGAGAACTGGATGCATGGGCCATTCTTCAGGGCCTCCACCCTCCTCTGAGGTGGAGGCTCCATCCCATATGGACTGAATCACACCCCACCACCGAAGTCCCGTGTTGAAGTCCTAGCCCTCAGCACCTCAGAATGTGACCGCATTTGGATTCTTCAAAGAGGTGACTAAGGTAAAATGAGGTCATCGAGGAAGGCCCTGATCCAACATGGCAGGTGTTCTTATAAGAAGAGCAGATGAAAAAAGGAAGACACAGTAGGGAGAAGATGGCGTTCTACCAGCCTAGGAGAGAGGCCTCCCAAGATGCCCAGCCTGCCAGCATCTTGACCCTGGGCTGGCAGCCTCCAGAGCTGGGTGGAAATAAATACCCATGGCTCAAGCCACCAGCCTGAGAGCCTTTGTCCCAGCAGCATTCACTACTCATACAGTCATGGTGGCCACTTTCCAGAGGGAAGACAGAGGTCAATAGTTGGTGCCTCAGTGGGCTTCTCAGTCACCAGCCAGGGGTGGACTTGGATCCTTCCTACCTCTTGGGGGTGACCCCATGTGAGTCTGGACTCACCCCATGGTGGTTCCTCAGAACCTCCCCCAGGCCGCCTCCAGGGCAGACATTGCCAGTCCATCCCAGAGCGCTCTCCCCCAGCCTCCCTCTATATCTAGAGGGTGGTCCTCTGGGCCAGACAGACTCTCCTGGGCTCAGCTCAGAGGCACCTGCCTAAGGTGGTTCTCCAGTCAGCTCTGGGGGGTCTTCAAGGATATCTGGGGGTTACACTGTTGGACACTGGCCCAGGAGGCCCCCAAGACTAACTTGCCAGCCACACTGTCACCTGTGGTCTTAAGATAAACCAGGACTGTTATGCAACCAATGGACCGTAGGCCAGGGCTGGGCCCACAGGGAGAAAAACACTGATAAAAATTATCCCAAAATAAACAGATAAGTAAAAATGGTTCAACCTCATGGCACTCAGTCATTGGGTCAAGAAAGTTTAGCAAACCCAGATCTGGAGACTGAGAGACCCCAACCTGCCCGCTGTTATCACCCAGGAGATGACAGCAAAGATGCAAGCCAGGCCTATGTCCCCAGAGCCTGTTAGGTGGCCCCAGAGAGGGGCCAGGCACAGTTCTTCTGTGAGTCTCCCTGGTGATTTTCTAGGAGTTCCAGCATCCTCAGTGCCCACTGGAATCTGGAGGTGCAAAGGGGGTGCCAGGTTTGAAGACCACCGAGGGCCGCCTTTCAGACCCTCAGTGATGTCAGCTGGTTCTGGCCACAGGGTCTTTGCACGAGCTGCTCCCTTGGCCCTCGTGTTTTGTGACATGTGGTGCTCCCTGTGGTCTCCTTGGAAACGCCACCTTCTGCACTGCCCTTCCGACCACGCAGCCTTCCTCCCCTCCCTGCCTGCTCCGTGTGCCTCCCCAGGTCTCTTAAGGAATCACCCCATTCCATGTCCATGGTGTCCTCTTTGTTTACTGCAGATCCCCCCTACTCAACCACGAGCCAGTAAGGTCCAAGCCAGTACCGGTGCCTTTCACCAGGGGCCCCAGTGCTGAGGGCGGGGCCCAGCACATAGGTGCTCAATGAAATAATTGGCAGATTAATTTAATGATCAGAAGGCTCAGTTCTCTGAGTCTCGCTGTGTTGGGAGGCTTAACTGAGGGAATGGCTGCAAAGCGTTTGGGAAGTTCAGTCTCACGTTCGTTAAATGAGCTGGTCCTAATCATGTGAGGAGCACAGGCCTGACTCCAGGCGATTTTCAGTCAGCAGTTACTATTATTGAGTGGTCGTTATTGTTCATCCTGTGTGGATAGCACAGAGTAGGCACTCTGTAAACTGTGAACTACCCAGTAGATAGAGTCCTGGAACAGCCACAGGGACAGAGGATGCGATTGTGCAGAAGCATCCAGGGTGGTCTGATGTGGTGAGAAACACAAGGCTCCGAAATACACTGCCCCAAGGTCACCCAGCCCTCAGGCCATCTAGCACAGGGGCTCTGCTCTCTATTCTCTGGTCATGGCCATGTGTCCCTGAGTAGATTTCTTCCCTTGTGGCCTTGCTGCCTTGGGGTTGGAGAGGTCAGACACAACCCTGTTCCTAACCCCAGACCCCAAGGCTGCCCTGTGGTGATCTGAGGTGGCCACTTGGTGGCACTGAGGAATCACAATTGACTGGTGATCATCCTGGGAACCCCAGTCCTGTCTGGCTTGACCAAGAGACCTCAGGGGGTGCTCTGCGCTGATCTTATTCCAGAGGAGGAAACAGGCTCAGGGCGGGGCAGCCATCTGAGGAGGAAGGAAAGTGGTTTATTGAGCACCTACTAAAGGCTGAGTCCATGTGTTAGTCAGCTTTTCACCACTGAGCCCAAAAGAGCTGGCATAACAAAATCAGGGAGGAAAGATTCATCTGGGCTCAGGGTTTGAGGCTGGCTCCATGGCCTCAGGAAGATCATGGTGGAGGTGTGGCCAAGGAAAGGTGCCGCCTGCCACAGGTCGAGGAATGGATCCCTCCCAGGTTCGATCCCAATGACCCCTTCGTCCAGCCAGATCCACCTTCAATGTCCCTTCAAATCACGAAGCCATGTACTGGATTCACCCAGGATGAGGTTCCAGCCCTGGAGATCCTGTCCCTCCTCAAAGCCCCACCCCTGAACATCACTGACCTGGACACCAGGCCCCAACCCATGGGCTCCTGGGGACCTTCCAGACCCAACCACAGGTTGTCCAGCAATGTTCTGCCCCTTTTCCAGGTGAGGAAATCCAGAACCAGAGTCTATGTGGAAACAGGGGAGAGGTGACAAGAATCAGGAGAAGATGGTGCTCACCAGCCACAGTCCCCAAGTGACAGCAACACACTGTCTGGGCAGTAGCTGGGCCCACGGCTAGCTGAGGCTCGGACACAGGCAGAGACCCATTCCCAGAGGTGGAAACCAAGGCTGGCCATGGGCCAGGCCTGTGCCTCCCCAGCTCCACAGCCCAGGCTAGACCACCTGAGCTGGTGGGGTCAGCCTGGGTGAGTGCTGCAGGGAAGGTCGGCGCCTCCTCCAGCCACACCTAGGAGGCCAGGCGCCCCCGGGAGCATGCAGGGAGAGGGGAGTCCACAGGTCCCCTTGAGCCCAACAGCTCCTGTGCTCATGGGACAGAGGGAGACTGTGTGACCCTGGACAGTCTCCAGGGAGGGAGGATGACTAGAAACAGAGACAGGGACACAGCAGGAAAGCCAGGCAGCAGAGAACAAGAGGCCCAGGAACAGAAGGAAAGCAGATCCTGAAAGACAGACAGGAAAAGGCAGGAGATAGCAGAGAGATGGTCAAAGGACCCCGGCGGCCACAGAGGAGGATCAGCAGGATGAGGCAGCACCAGAGAGCAGGAGGGCCAGCCTCTCAGCGCCAGGAGGGAGAGGGAGGGTCAGAGGGTGGAGGCCAGGGCTGGGCAGGGACCCTGTGGGGGAATTGTCCTACCTGCCTCGGGGCCCTCCCTGGCAGCCAGGAGCCCTGTCCACCCCAGGCCCCCCACTGAGTCCTCTTCCCTGCAGGGGCCTGGCCAGGACTCAGGGACCCAGGGAGCAGAGATTGGGAGGCTGGCCTTGCTGGAGCCCTGGAGGCCACCTCCCTTCCCACCCACTCAGCCAGCCCAGCAGGGCATTTGCATAAAACAATATTCCCATGGGGATGCTAATATTTCTGCAATTTTTGACTCTCCTGGATTGTGGTTTGCATCCATTTGCATACCCCCAGAGAATTAGCTGGGATCATGTAAATGAGAGAGAGGGTCTCCAGGCTCCCCTTGTCCCAGCAGGCTATGCTGGCTGCAGCCTTTCCCTGGGGGCACCCTGGCAGGCAGGTTGACCTAGAGGGTACTGCTGTGTGTGTCCCCCATCCTGAGGCCACTGTCTGCCTCAAGTCTGGAGGAGTCAGGGGGAGTTCTCAAAAACCTAGGTCTCATCCTTCCATGGCTTCTAGAATCCTAGAATACAGGCCAGCATTCTCCTGAAATCTCAAGTCCCCCCTCCCCCCAAGCAGCTGCTCCGACCCCACCTCCAACCTCCACCCACTGTGGAACTTCCTGTCGGGGCTCTGGCAGCAGGGGCTGCTCACCACAGGACCCTTGCACATGGGTGGATGGATCATGGGTGGGTGGGTGGATGGAGAAATGGGTACACAGGGATTTTTAAAAATCTATTAACTGAAAGTCAATTCTCTACATTAATGTGCACTGAGCATTATCTTGATGACTCCCTGATTCAGGAAATGTGCCCAGATGAGGAAACGGAGTCTCAGAGGGGGACACCAGAGTCCTGGTCACACAGCACATAAGAGCACACAAAAACTTTGCTGGTGGGGTTGCAAATTAGTGCAGCCACTCTGGAAAGCAGTGTGGAGATTCCTTAGAAAGCTTGGAATGGAACCACCATTTGACCCAGTTATCCCACTCCTTGGCCTATACCCAAAGGACTTAAAATCAGCATACTACAGAGATACAGCCACATCAATGTTCATAGCTGCTCAATTCACAATAGCCAGATTGTGGAACCAACCTAGATGCCCTTCAATTGATGAATGGATAAAGAAACTGTGGTATATATATACAACGGAATATTATTCAGCCATAAAGAATGATAAAATTATGGCATTTGCAGGCAAATGGATGAAATTGGAGAATATCATGCTAAGTGACATAAGCCAATCTCATAAAACCAAAGGATGAATGATCTCACTGATAAGTGGATGATGACACGTAGTAGGGGGTAGGAGGGGGGCAAGAATGGAGGAAGGACGGACTGTATAATGGTAAAAGAGGGGTAGGAGGGGTGGGGGGAAGGGAAAAATAACAGAATGAATCAAACAATATTGCCCTATGTAAATTTATGATTACACAAATGGTATGCCTTTTCACCATGTACAAACAGAGAAACAACATGTATCCCATTTGTTTACAATTAAAAAAAAAACATTCTGCATGTTGGAACTCATGGAAGAGATTTTTATTAAGTGGACAGGCAGAGTTTCTGTCCCAGGGTGAGAGAAGAGAGAGAGGGGGGGGGGGAGGATGGCAGGGGGAGCTATTCTTAAGTCGGGGAATGTCACGGGCTAGTAACAAGGGACCCTGGCTGGCAAGGAGCTTCAGGAGGTTTGCGGGCTAATCTGGGTTGCAAAGTGGTGTGTGGGAGAATAATGGCGGCAGCAAAATAGCAGATCCAATACCAACAGTGAGTACCTGGCAGAACTGGGAATCCAGCTCAGAGCCTCATGGCCCCATGTCCCCCAGCCCCACCATGGGCCATTGAGCAGGCTGGTGACACCCTCAGTGTCCCTGGGGGCCACACTCCTTCCTCAAGGAGACATCACGCCAGCTCCTTCCTGTTCTCCAAGGGGCCACCTTCAGGGCCACCCCCACCGGCTGCAAAGGTAGAGATGAGCAGGAGGGATGTGGCCAGACCCCACACCCTCTGACGCTTTCCTTGGATCCTCCTTCAGGACGCTGAAGAGGAGAAGGACAGAAGAAGCAATTAAACAACGTTCAATTTGCCATAAATAATAAATCAATAACCCTCGGTGGCTCCCCCAACTTCTCTGGACTGCACAGAAAACAAAAAATTAAATATAGAACAAAAGAAGCTGTAAAGGAAATCCAAGAAGCAGCAGGAGAGACATTTTCCTGCTGTTTCTTGTCTTTAAAAAAAAAAAAAAAAAAAAAAAAAAAACAAAAACCCTCTAAGGGAATCATCCCCACTAAGGAGGAGGCCTGGGTGGCTCCGTGGGGGCCATCACGCAGATCCCTTCTGCCTCCTATGCTGTGGGGAGGAGGGAAAGCGCTACCAGAAGGCTCCAGAATGCTGTTCTGGAGTGAAAACATGACACCATTTTGTTTTGGTGGAAGCAGAGGGGCTGTGCCAGGCCCCCAGCCACCCATGGCCACCCTGGGGCCAGGTCTGTGTGCTGGCCCACAAGGGGCTAACCCCCAGCTGTGTTCCCAAAACCATACTTAGCTGAGCACCTATTATGTGCATGCTAGGCAGGGATCCACCAGCCCCAGGAGCCCAGAGGTTTCTCTCCTGTGGCAGAGGATGGTTGGGAGTAAGGGAGGGACAGGGTCTCCCAGGTGTCCAGGTCCCATTAGCCAGAGCCCTGCCCTGGTGGTCTGTGACCTCCCATCCAAGGCAGTGCTGCCTGTGGCTCCTGAAACTCTCACAGGCCCTTCTTCCCACATCCACAGCCTTGACCAGGTGCCCATAATGTCCCCTCCCCTTACCCTGGCTTTGACCATTGTGATGCTAGCAAACATGACACAAACAGGATTTAAAAGGGATTTTCTGATTGACTTGCTCTGGCTTTGGGCACCTACTATGGCCCCAAAGGACACACAAGGGCTAGCTGGATGGAGGATGAGATATGTGGAACCACGCTGAGTGGTCCCAGTCATGCCAGGTGAAGCCAGCCTGGATAAGTCCAGCCCAGTCCATAACAGTCAAACCCATGGACACATGAGCTAAACAGATGATCACCAAAATCCATTGTGGTTTTTTTGGGCTGTTTTGTTACATAGCATTACTGTGGTCATTGGTGACTGATACACTTGCCAATTCCTCAACCCTGACTTGTGCCCAGTTAAACCCACTTCATTTGTCCCTGATGTTCCCATTGAAATGCCATCTCCCTGAATGTCCCTCAGCCAGAAGTCTGGCCCTTGCACTCAGTGTCTCCCTCTCCATCACCCTTCCCACGGGTCACCAGATGCTGTGCTGTAAATTCCATTTCTATACATCTCTGAACTTGAACTCCTCTTCCCTACCCACCAGGCTCTCAGACGTGGATTATTGCCATGGACACCAGCTTCTGAAACAGTCTACCCGATTCCAGAGAAGTTTAGATCTCACTGGTGGCTGCCAGTGACTTATCCAACCAGATCCAGATCCAACAATTTCTAAAAGTGAATCCGGGCTTCCTTCCCCAAACACACGATCCCACTGACTCCCTTAAGGATCCCTCACTCCAGTCCAGGGAACTACCACTGGGTCAACACCAGCCTGTTTCATGACTCTGCACTTCTAAATATTCTGTTCCCACTGCCAACGATGCTCTTCCCTGCCTCTTCCCGCTTGGTGGTTTCTGTAACCCTCCTTCATGAGTGATTGCAAGGGACACCATCTGAAGGAAGTTGCCAGCTGACCTTGGACAGGGTCCAGCAGCTGGGGAATATGGTCTTATCTGTAGGACATAATTAACCTTTTCCTAGAACCGAGAGAATGTTTGGCTTGGAATTTTGAGCTTTGACCTCCAGGGGAAGCCTGTGGATCCCTGGGGACACATAGGACTGATTCAAAATTCCAGGTCCTTGTCTCCAGGGTCGGGACGTGGGAGTTCCCAGCAGGATGCAAACACCAAGCCTGCCTGTCCCCACTGTGCAGGGGACATTGAGGGACCAAGAGGTCTCCTGAGCCTGAGGACCTGGGTGCAGACAGGAGGTGACCTGGGGCGGGGCAGACTCAGACCTTCAGCCACCATCTTCCCTCCCCGGCTCCCACCATCTTCTGCCTCCATGACCCTCAGGCTCTGGTTCATCCCGGGGGTTGCCCTGTGTCCTGGGGCCAGGCTGTGACCACAGAGGAAGCTCACCCTGCAGCTGGGCAGGCCCCTCCCCGCTGTGACTTTTGCCCACAGTGAGTGGGGGAGAGGCAGGACCACTGCTGAGACCAGCAAGGACATGACCTACTCCTGTGGCTAAGTGAGGGTCGGAGGGAGCCCAACACAGGACAGGAGCTGGGCTCCCCTGGTCAGCAGCAGGAAGCCTGAGGCTGCCCCACCTGCTGTTGACTCAGTGAAAAGTCCGAGCTCAGGGCTCCAGGCCCAGTGCTCCTGAGTGGCTGGAAAAAGCCCCACTGACCCCTGCAGGGTCCTCCTCCTGGGCCACCATGCTGGTGGGGTTACGGTCCTCTGTAATACGCTCTTGGGATCCCCCACAGACGGAGCCACTGAGGCCCATGACTGGAGGAGACAGCGTCCTCCATCTGCAGGGCCTCGTGGATATGGACTTCCTGGGTGCTCAGGGGAGAGAGGAGTGAATGCAGGAAGGCCCTAGCCATTGTCACCAGCTGTGTATTGGGTGCTGGTGACAAGATGAGCCATCAGGTGTGACCCTGCTCTTCCAGAGCTCACAGCCAGAGGCAGTCCCAGCAGGACCCTGCAGAGGGACAGCAGGGGTGGGGCCAAGGCCTCTCTTTCAGCCCAGGGTCCTGACAGCTGTGGGGCGGCCTGGGCTGTGGCCATGCCCAGGTCAGGGCCCAGAAGAAGCTAGGGTGGCCACAGGGCTCCATCCGTCCCACTGCCTCACTGTCCCCTGGTCCATGGGCATCAACCAGAGTCACTGGTGACCTGAAGCCCTGGAGGAACTCTCCAGGAGGGATGGCCAGCCAGACTCCTGGGACAGTCTCCTGGGAGAGGGGTGTCCCACAGGCTGGTGTGGACACACACCATCCTGTGGTCCTCAGAGGCGGCCAGTCCCCAGCTGCTAGACACTGTGACCACCAGCACAGGGAAGCTCAGCACCTGCCCAGAGCACTAGCGAGGCCCTCGCAGGGCCAGGCCACGAGATTGTCCAGATCCAACAAGACCAGCCATGCACCTCCATCCCCAGGCACAGGGTCCTCGCCAGCTGCCCGGTTCCCACCCCCCAGTGTTCCCTGGAGAGAACTCCCAGGGGCCACCCTGCAACAGGCTCCAGACAGACAGGGAGACTGACCAGGACCAGCAGGGCCTGGACTTGCCGAAGGTCATATGGCCGGGAAGGGTTTCCAGCCACTCACCTGAGGGAGGATCCCAGCTGCCTCCATCAGACTTCCAGAAAATAGTCTCAGGATCCATCCATGTGTCTCCTTCCCCCTAACTTTCTCTTCTCTGCTTCTGTCTGTTAAAAAAAAAAAAACTTTCCTTCATTCCCCTCCCCCTCTCCCTTCCCCTCCTTCTTCCTCTCCCTCCCCCTCCCCTCTACCCTCCTTTTCTGCCTTTCTCCATTTCTCACCCCCTTCTCCCCACATTAGTCTGTCTCCCCTGTACCTTTCCTGCACCCTCCCAGTACCCCATATTCCCGCCTCAGGGGCCCTCTCCTCCACACCCCCCAGGGCAGCTCGGTCAACCCACCTCACACCTGCCAGTCCCCAGAGGCAAGGCCTGCAGGAAGCCCCCCCGACCCCGCTGCCCAAGGCAGCGGCCCTCCTCCCAGAGGCCAGGTCTGCATTACATCCGGCCAGGCACAGGGCTGACAGTTGGACACACTTTCTCGGGCTGGTGTGGAGAGGGAGCCAGCAGAGATGCATAGGCCAGCCTGCCCGGCCACAACCCCTAATGGCTTCCACAAGTACAGCCTCAGCCTCCAAAGCCTCCTCTTCCCCAACCTATCATGCCCTGACCTCTAACCCCGATTCCACCATAACCCATAGCTCCACGCCCTAGGCTCCCTCTCCCAGGACCTCCATGACCTCCATGACCTGGAACACCATCTCTTTTTAAGCCCATTTGGTGAGCTACTGCTCATCCACCTCGGAGCAGGTTTTGACCTGGGAGCGACATCCTGCCCCTAACAGGATTCTGGTGGCTCATCCCCCATGGAGTCCTCCTCTGGATAAGCCTCTCTGGATTATGGGCAAACCTTGTCCTCCAATTGCTCCCCTGGCCAGGGCCCGTATGTGTCAGCCTAACTGTGCCCGGAAATTACTCTTACCCAGGTGCTGCTGTAAGCTCTTCTGCTAAGCTTTAATGCTGCCTGGACAGAGAATCTATTCTCCACCTGCTGGGCCAGTCTTCTGTTTCTGGCACTGGCTAGCTGCTGTTGTTGCTGCATCAAAGTTCAAATACTCACTGGCATCGGCTGTTTGTTCTTCAGCATATTAGTAAAGAACCAGTTTTTGTGCATTGAACCCGAGGGTCATTTAAGTAATGTGTTCTTATGAAAGAGCTGAAGTTGCTATTGGCTGCCTCACCACTCATTTTAGAGACATCTTGGTGGTGCTTTTTAGCACAACTTTCAGTGCTGATTATGCAGCCATCTTCAAATCCCAAGAATCAAAAGAAATGGATGATAGTGCTCCTCCCGGGGCTACCACCATGGCTGCAGCAGGTGGGCTGGGGACTGGATGAACCTGAGTTGACAGAGGGGCTTGGGTTCAGTAGATGGGCAGTTGATTAAAAGAGTGAGCGGTAGATTGTGAGGCTTGTTTGTTTAGGTTGACTACCTAACCGGCCAATCTGCCTGGTCATCCGGCCTGCCCTTTTCTGCCTTTCATCTGTTGCCACCGCCATCTCCTGCTCAGTGTCCCCATCTTTATTCTTTTTTTAGAGAATCCTCCCCATTCTGCCAACACACCTGCTTACTACCTGGTGGGCACAGGTGTGTTTGATATTCTGGGAAGAATTTAGCATCTGCACTTCAGCCCACACTATCTCCGGCAGAAACCCTGGGAAGAGGCCCCCTTGTTTCAATCAGGCATCTGAGAGGTCATTTTCAAATAGAAGTAAAAAAAAAATGACTTCTTATGTCCAGAATGAATTTGCTTTCCTCTCTTCAAAGACATCAACCCTGTTTATTTTTCAGACTCAGACTGAAATTTTACCTCATTTTCCCTGTACTTGAATCAATAGCTTCTGACACCTGTTCAAGCAGCTCAAGTATCTAGCAAGAACAATAAAGTATTGCTATGTTAATGTGAGAAAAATAAGATAAACTGCAACACTGAGTTCTTCTATAGACAAAGTTTAAAAGAAAAACTAGAGGGAGAATGTATCAGTTAACTTGATACTTTCTTATGTCATAGGAAAATACCACCATAATTTCTAATTTTTAAAGAAATCAAAACAGAGATCATTTCCTGGGATTTTGGAGTCTCTATGAAATGATATTAGCACATAGTTGTTAACTAGATGGTGAATATCATTATGGGGAAATATGGATTGCTGTTAAATGGTTTGCAGAGGATTCGGGTGGATGGTGACCTATGATAGTGTCCCTTGCTCCATGATGTGTACACAACAGTCCTTAGCATTCCTTACACTCTGAGCAGGGCCCAGGGAATGAGAACCCCTCATCTGGACCTCTGGTCTTGGGCAGCTTCATGCCCCTGCCCTGAAGATGGAGAATGTGAACTTCTGTAGCCAGGACTACCTTCTCAGGACCCAGACCAAGGAGACTGAAAGCATTTGGAGAGGGCTTCGGGGGCTATGGGTTAAAAGCATTCAGACCCTCTTGCCAAGTTGGGATGCATGCCCCAGTACCCCATGTCATTTAGTGCTTCAGAATAACACAACAGTGAGCTTTTATGTAAAAGCATTTGTTTTTATTTTTACTAATTGAATGCTAATTAAAATATTTTTATACCTTCTGCATGTCAAATGTAGTGTATCTTCAGACAGCATGGGGCAGGATGACTCCCAGATCATAGTCTTTGTTTTGAGAGAATAGGGTCTGAACCCATGAATTATGTTCCTGGGTCCATGTCATCAAAATCTTCCAAAATTAGTGTATCTAGAATATTGCTTTCATTTTACCTGTAAATGTGAAATGGAAGTTTGATGGGGAAAATCAAATTGAGGGAGGTTAAGAAGACTATCAGAGTTGGAGTGAGGAGCATAGGACTTGGATTGGGCAAGCTGTGGTTTTAGACTGGTCTCTACTGTCTCATCCAGTCACAACAATTACTCTTTAAGAGCCAACATTTTGCCTGTACAAACTAACCCCCATGCACATACAGCTACACACTCACATACACCAGGCCATCCTGAGATTCCATCAGTTCAGAAAGTAACATCATGAGCCAAACCTAGTGAGAGCCCATGTAAATGGCATCTGGTCTCACTGCCCCACAGCAGAAACCAAAACCCAAATTCATCCAGGAAATCATCCTCCATTTAACTGAGACTGGCTTATGAGCAGAACTACACTTGACAACAAATTATATTCTACTTATTGCTCAGGAAGTGGGCTTCTTCAGAGTGCCATGGATCACAGGTCCAAATGACCCTGGGTTTTATGCTCTGGAGCCATGCATGTACCCCCTTTCGGTCACCTGGAAGGGGTAGATGTGTGGTGTGGGTTTCAAGTCATATTCCTCACAAGTAAAAACTGCAGAGCCCTTGATGACTCCAGGACCAGTAGGAACCTGAGGTGCATTTGGATGACTCTGACTTCTGCTGTTGTACATGGCACTTCGGGGAACGTTCCTAGGTCCGCGCCTGTGCCCAGCTCTGACACGCCCCTCGCCCAAACCCCTCTGGCTGAATGACTGGATCATGGGCTGTAAACTCTTTTTACAAAAAGTCCTACTCTTTCCAGATTCGCCAGGCTTTCTCTCAAAACAATCAACAAAACTAGAGGACCCGAAAGAACGCTGTTTCTTTGTTTCTTCAACCCATTTTAATCAAAGGAAAACAGTATTGCCCCTGAGTCAGAATTAACAAGTGAGACATCCCACATTAAAAAGACACAGTCAGAATGAAGACAAAGGCGTCCTGTGAGTGCAGACACTCACACGCAACAGACACGTAAGTGGATTTTTCTCATCGGCTCCAGCTTTTGACTCAATGTATCCAGGCAACAGAAGTCTGGATTTAATAACAGATGTTCACTGCATAGCAATCACCATATAATGCCAGGGTAGACTAAAACAGCATTTTATCAACCAATAAATGTGCTGTTTGCTTTATTTTACCATGTTGTTCTTCAGTTCCCTTCAAAACCGAGAGGACAGATTGAGTCGCTTGGCATCTGCTGGGAGCAATATGCTTGGCTTCATTTAAAATGAAAAATCAGCTCTGTGTTCACATTTTTCACCAAAGCATGGGATCTGATGTGCTAACACTCCCAACTGGGCTAGCCGGAAGGGCTTTCAGGAAAACCTCAGGGGAGCCGGGACCCAGGCAGGAGTCCGCTGCCCTTCTGGGAGACATATGGTGGCCCTTCCACTTCAATCAGCTCCAGCAGAGGGAGGTCCAGACCCCCCCACCCCACAGACCCCCACTGGGCTCTCCCCAGACAGCAGCTTGGAAAGCCAGAGTCTCCCTGCAAAAGACCAACCGACCAGCAATGTGTGCAGCGCAGTTAATGTGTAACCTGCAAGTTTGTGACTACACAGGTGTAATTCCTAGGGGGAAATCCTACGAAGGCTGTAGCCAAGAGGAATGCCATTTTGAGTCCCTCCAGGTTAGCTGCGATACAGAAGCGGGGGCTAACACTTGTAACGATGCACAGCCCCCCCGCCCCCGCTGCAGGTTTCACATGCAGTTTCAACCAACCAACCAGCAGTGAAAAAAAAGATCCCATCTGCAGTGAACAAGGAGGAGTTGCCCTCTTGCCATGATTCCACAAACCGTGCAGAGTAACCGCTACTCACTTAGCATCGCATGGTGTTAGGTAGTAGGACTCTTCCAGAGAAGATGCCAAGTGTACAGGAGGATGTGCCCAGGTCACACGCACACACCGGGACACTTTATTTATTTATTTATTTTTGCAGTACTGGGGATCAAACCCAGGGCATCGTGCTTGCAAGACAAGCACTCTACTGACTGAGCTACCTCCCCAGCCCCACCGGGACACTTTATATAAGGGACTTGAGACTCTGCCAAATGTGGTGCCTGTGGGGGTCCTGGATCCTAGTCCTCCTGGACACCCAGGAATGACTGATGGATGTGCCAGGCACCAGGCGAATTTTTGCATATTGTCTCATTTAATGATCTGGGCATTACTCTGAGGTGACACTCGCTTGCCCTACTTACGTGGAGGAGACAGGCATGGACAGCTGTGGTCACAGGTCCAAGCAGCAAACGTGCCATGGGCTGCCTGCTCAGGTAGAGGGCCCAGTCCTCCACCAACATTGGCTGCGGCTGACTCTATTTCTCCAAGGATGCAGACCATAATGTCTCCCATGTGCTGCCTTAGAACCTCGGCACTTTGTTAAGAGATGGAATCAAAACCCTGCCTGTGAAGGAGAGTGTCGGTTCCCATACCAACCACCAGGGTGCAGTGGGTGCTGGGGTATGGACATGGCTGGTCCCCAACCAAAAATCACCGTGGAACTGGATTCCTGAGTATCCATACTGGGAGGCAGTGGGACCCTAACGGATAATTATATTGAAGGGCTCCAACCTCATGAAGGGGATTAATGTCTTTTCTGAGATTGGGTTGGATCCCTTAAGACTGGAATAGGGCTCTTGGAACTGGATTGATTATGAGGAGAGCAGGCAATAACATAAGGTTGCCCCTGGAGTTTTGGCCCTTACCAATGTGCCCACTTGGCACTCACACATTTCCACACTGTGATACCATGTACTGCACGGCCCTCACCAGAGAGAATGGATGCTGAAATCATGTTCTTGTACATTCATAACTTTGAGCTAAATAAATATTTTTCTTTGTAAAGTTTCCAGCCTCAGGTATTTTGTTATAGAAATAGCAAATTAACTAAGACAGGATGTGACACTCTGTGACTTTGGTGGCTAGGCCACGAAGGGCAATATAACCTCCACTTTGTTCCTGGAATACTTGTTCTGGAAGATTCCAGCTACCATGTAAGCCATCTGACTGCCCTGAGGTCACCATAAACTGTGGGGCCCAAACAAAGAGACTAGAGAAGCTTATAGAGAGAGAGCCAAGCTCAGAGGGAGTGAGCCCCTGCCTGCAGGTTTCAAGTGACAGGCAGCACCAATTTGCCAGCCATGAGAATGAGCCATCTTTGATTGTCTCAGTGCTGGAGACTGAATCCAGGGCCTCGCACACGCTGGGCACATGTTCTATCACCCAGCAAAGAATGAGCCACCCTTAAAGAGGACCCTCCATTCCAGAGGAGTTACTCCAGCCAGTTGCACATGGAGCAGAGATGAGCCATCCCTGCCAGCCCCGAGCTCACGGTAGATGAGTGAACAAAGCAAATGACTTTTACTGATTAGAGGCATTTCATTCAGTGTGATTTGTTATACAGCAATAACTGAAATAGTGATAATGGTTAAGCATTTTATTCCTGTAGAGGGTTAGATCCAGTTCTAGTAAGGCAACGTGTTAGAAGAGCCAATGCCCCACCCTCAAGCTGGCAAGTCAAGCTGGCAGCTGGCTTTGTCCAAGGGCCTGTTGAGGAGAACTATGGCTGCATTGCCCAGAAGGAGAAAGGTAGAAGGGGAGAGGGCTGAGCAGGAGTGAGGAAACCAGGCCAGGACTGGGTGTGGGCACTTCTGACTTGCTTTGAGCAGCAAAGCCTGAAGGGTGGAAGGACCACCACGCAAACAGTACAGTGTAGACAAAGAAGTGTGTGTTATTTATTTTTCCATTACTGTGACAAAATACCTGGGATAAATCAACTTACAATGAGAAAGGGTTTATTATTGGCTCACCGTTTCAGAGGTTTTTAGTTCATGGTAGGTTGACCTGTTGCTTATGGGTCTGTTGAGAGGCAGCCATATGGTGGGAATAAGTGGCAGAGGGGGTGTGTTACCTCAAGGCAGCCAGGAAGTAAAAAGAGAGGAAGATGCTAATATCTCTTCAAGGGCCTGCCAGTGACCTAACACCCTCCCACTGGGCCCCACCTCCTGAAGGTTCCAGCACCTGCCCATAGCATCAACACTTGCCTTCAGCACACGGTCCCGTCGAAGACACTTTTCCAAACCAGAGCGAGGTGATATTTAAAAGAGCACTCTTCCCATCAGAGAGTATAGTCCCAATTTAAGCTTAAGTCCTCCTCCCAGACCTGGGGGCTCCCCTCAAATAAGAGATTGCATTTCCTACCCAGGTTCCAGGTGGTGACTTGCAGCAGGTCACAGTGATTTAAAGGTCTGGTGTAAATGGTATTCCTTACACCCTTTTTCCTGCTTAAATGTAAGTAACGTAGGCCTGATGAAAGGGGTAGGATTGCAATAAGTGTTGACTTACATTATTTTTATCATAATGTTACTTAATAAATGCAAACATAAAACTTAGGTATAAAATCCTTATGCTTTTAGCACTATTTGGCTATAAAATTAAAACAAATTTCCAAATTAAATACCAGTAAGACTGCAAAACCAATAAACTTCAAATTAACAACATTAGTTTAATGCGAGTTTGTTAGGTTGCAATGCAACGCGGCTGGTGGTGCTGCCGCGGGGTGGGTTCACGGATTCCTCTGCATTGTATTTCAGCCCGGTGGCTCTCAGGTCCCACTGCCATTCTCTCTGGGAACTACGAGAGGATGGAGTTCACTGCGCAGCAACTCTGTGCCCTCCTTCCTTCCCTCCTCACTTCCCTGTCCTTCCTTCTCTCTCCCTTGTGCCTCCTTAGCCCCATGGCAGTAAAAACAGAAGCAAAACAAAACAAACAAGATACCAAGTTCACAAAAGCCTCTAAAATGACATTGCATAGGCCAGGGGTCAGAAGCCTTTTTCTTGGTCAAGGTCAAGAAGTAAATAAGTGCAGGGCTGGGGTCGTGAGGTCTGGCTTGCAGCTGCCCAATCCCGCCATTTTATTTGCAAAAACAGCCAGGGATGACACAGTTGTCCTTTGGAAGGGGGACTGGTTCCAGGATCCCTCGGCTGCCAGAATCCACTAACGCTCGAGTGTCTGACTTAAAATGATGTGGTGCTTGCACGTGGCTTCTGCTCATCCCCCATCTCCATCATCCCCAGCTTCCTTGTAATCCCAAGGTGCCAAGGCAGCACGAATAGACCTTATACCGCGCTGTTGAGGGAATAATGCCAAGAAGAAAGTCTGCCCCTGTTCAAGACAGACACGGTCCTTCTCCGCCACTACTTTGATCTACAGGAGTCACAGATGTGGGACCCAGATTCTGAGGGCTGACTGTGTGCGCATGACCAAGCCCCCTGGGTTTCAACGTGGCTCTGCACGTGGACCCTGACGTTTGAATTTCAGATACTCTCCGAGGGTCATGAAGAATTCTTTTGATTTGTGTGTCTCGATGATTTAAAACTGAAAGTCATGCTCAGCTCCTCGACCAGATGGAACAGGTTGGGGGCCACCTGAGTCCGCAGGCTGTAGTTTGAGGAGGCTTGGCAGAGACAGTTACTAAGAGGTTAAAACAGACACTTAATCTATTAGCTAAGTGAAAAAAATCAAATTAAATAAAACGGTGACCCTGGAACCTTCACAAACTCTGGAGAGACTCTGCCTTGGGACACCCCAGAGGCCAACCTCCTTCAACAGGACTCTGGGCTAGATGTCTGCAAGCTTCCGAAGATCATGTGGACTGCCTCCCCCCAGTCCCCGAGCACAGGGAACAGGCCAATTGCATAATGGAAATTCTAACAGTGTCCCAGAATACCCACGGAGGCCTTGAGGTACCTGGAGATTCTGAAAGAAAAAAAAAATGTCTTTTGCCCAGACTGCTTGGAATAGCCCTTGGGGGCCTGCGTCAGGATGGGCATGAGAGGACCATGCTGGTGCCAAGGCCACAGCCCAGGGCTCGGTCAGCCTCCCTGCTCTGCTGCTCACCAACCACACTACCTTGAGCTTGACCTCTCTTCGCCCAGTCACTGCATGTGTAAAATGCTGCGGCCAAGGCTTCCACCTCCCTCCCCAAACATGCCAGTGGGTGTTCTGAGGCCCACATGAGATGGTACTATCAGACGGGCACAGTGGTGCACGTCTGTAATCCTAGCAGCTCGGGAGGCTGAGGCAGGAGGATCACAAGTTTGAGGCCAGCCTCAAAATGAAACATACAAAAAATTAAAAGGGCTGGGGATGTACCTCAGTGGTAATGCACTCCTGAGTTTAATTCTCAGTACCCCCCACCTTCAAAAAAAAAAAAAACAGCCTCAGTACCCGCAGGTTCAGGGTCCTCCATCTGTCCAACTTCTAACTGAAAATATTAAAAGAAAAACAGCTTTTAAACTGATCATGTACAGACTTTTTTTTCTTGTCATTAGGTCCTAAATAATGCAGTACGATAACATTTTACATTTATTATAAGGAACCGAGAAATTATTTAAAGTATCTAGGAGGACGTGACTAGATTATATACAAAAAGGACATCATTTTGTGTAAGGGACTTGGCTGTCCTTGGATTCTGTTATCCTTGAGGATCCTGGAACCAATCTCCCTTGGGTACTGAGGGACAACCATGTGGGCAACGTGCTTGGTACAAAAACCACAACTCTGCAAGCATATAATAGATCAGGCCATTACTGATGTCACATTAGCCATGGCTGGATAGTTGTTTGAGCTTCTTGAGCCCCATCGGAAATGGGGGTGGTCTCAGGGGTGGGCTGAACCAGACGGCGCAGAAATATTGCTCCCCAGAGCCACTGCGCCCCGCCCTGGAGCTTTCACTGTTCCAGTGGCAGAGTCCCGAAATGAATATTTCTGTTCCAGTCAATAACATTGTACAACTTGCAGTGAAAACCGAGAGGAGATTGATCATTGAAACTGGAAGCATTTGATCCTACAGCAGAGAGGGACCGGAACAACGTACTAGTGATTTCAGTGCTCTGCATACGCCTTGATCTTTTAAGCACTGCCTGCTTGGGTTATAAATATTTTTCCTTTGGTGTTGGGGTTTGCTGAAGCTTCAGGAAAATGCTGTGAGCCTAAGAAAGGAGGGTTTTGGGTGCTCACAAATCCTCAGCATCTGGAGGGCTGGGGCTTGAGGGTCCTGCCTGGGACCATCTGCAATGAACTTTTCTCTACTCAGTGGGAAAATTTATGCAGAAGTTGCAATCTAAGAACCCAAACCTCTGAGCAGATGTTTTATTTAGCTTGTTTATTTGGTTTTTGCTTGCTTGTGTGTGTGTGTGTGTGTGTGTGTGTGTGTGTGTGTAAAATGGAGGCAACTCTTTAAAAAACTGGGACATTCTACATATGGTCTATTTCCAGTTCCTCCTGAACAGTCAGGAAGCCTGGCCAGGAGGCCTGACACCCCGCGGCAGCAGGTTCTGTTTCCACGGGGGTCGGTGGCCACCTGCTACGCCCTGGGTCCCATGCTCAGTCCTGGACTCCAGGGACCAGGCAGGCACGTGCTATCCTCCTCAGTCCGGCCAGCACAGGGCACCCCAACCATGCAAACTGGCCATCCCAGCAAAGTGCTGGTGTTGTCTGTCACAGGAGGAAAGGCACACCCACAGCCGTCTCAGTGCGGGGAGGGCAAAGAGGAGTGGCCATCTTTCCAGGAAGAACTGATGCTTCCCCTGAGACCAGGAGAGGGTGAGCTAGCAGCAGGTGCAGTGGCAAGAAGCAGGGCAGATCCGCCTCTGAGGAGTTGCAGGAGGCTGTACCTGGCTGGGACTCCCCGTGCGGGAGATGAGGCTAGGATGTGAGGGACAGCAGATGGCCGCTGGAGCGGGGCAGAGCCTCACAGGGCTTCTGGAATGCTCGGGTACATCCCCGTAGCCAGGGGAGAGCCAGCAGCAGCCAGAGCCCTGTGGACAGCCTTCCGGAGGAGAAGAGAGTGAGGTGATGCAGAGAGGGTGGGGCGGATGAGGGACGGCAGGGGATCCCAGGGCAGCAGCGTCCTGGCTGTACTGGACAATTCCTCGGCCTCAGTTTCCTTAATGTAACCAGGACACTGACCAGTGCCTCCTGGGTTCACTGTGGCATTGGGTGACATGAAACACACCTGGCACTCAGGAAGACCCAACGGAAGCACTGGGTTCCCGAGGGCGTGGGTGCACCTTTCCCAGCCTGGTCTGCGGCCTGGTGGGGGTGGCTGTGCCTTACCTCCTCCCTGGAGGCCTCTCGGGTTCGGCCCCACCTGGGAGGAGCCCTCCCCTGCCGCACCTGCCATCTGTCACTGGCGCTCCAGAGCCAACCTGCCGCCTGGCACGGGGCTGCAGTCATAATTAGCACTTCTGAATCGATTCCTTTGAGCCCTTTTGAGCAGGCTGAGGAATGCTGTGATTAAAATGATTTAAAACCTGCCTCCTATTTCACAGCTTTTAATATTTGATAAGATTTTGGAGCGAGTGAGGGATGAGGGCTTGGCGGGAGGCCTGGCAGTTTGCAATCCCCAGCTGGAGCTCAAGGAGGGGGTGGGGAGAGAGAGAGAGAGAGAGAGAGTATGAGGATGTGGGAAGGTAAACCAGGTGCATTCTTCAAAGGGAAACCCTGGAAAGAAAAGGAGATGAGATCTTTGTTCCTCCAAGCTGTTTATGACTTTGAATTCCAGTAATTGTTAAGATGATTATTATGAAAATAAGGGTAAGAAGAAAACTATAGCAGTTATCATTTATCAGGTCCCAAATCTATGCCAGGCATCTGTGTAAGAAATGGATCTACTTTAATTTTCCCAACAATCATATAAAGGTCTATGATTTTTCTTAATAGCATACAGAGGCCCAGAGAGGTGAAGTGACTTTTCCAGGGTTGCTCAGCAGTTGCTGGGGGGGCTGAAATCCACACGGGGTTGATTACATTCCAACTCCCATAACCTCCAACACGACACTGAAGAGCATCAGAGTACAAACAGGTAAATATGGCAGAGAAGCTGGGGACCTTAGATTTCACTCCCCCCCCCCATGACAGTTATGTCTGGAGCCAGATACTCCAACAGGTGGGTGCCCAATGCCCAGGAGTCTTTATCCCTACATTACATCAGTTCTCTCAGATTCTATGTGCTCATTTCCTCCCTTTCCACCAAATTCTGGTGAGCACTGGATCTGAGTTCACCAAGGGCAATGTCCTTGCTGCCATGGGAATGATAACCCTCGCAAAGTCAGGCGGGCACTTTAATAATGCCAGGCTGCCCTGCACCTTTTCCCGCCGAGTGCCCCACTGGTTTGCCCAACACCGCAGACTTCAGTAGGACGATCATCCTCTCTAGTTGACACACAAGGAGACTGAGACTCTGGGGTGTTGGGAGGTTTATTCAAATAACCCTGATAGGAAGTTCAAGGCTTCCCAAGGGGAGTCTGATTGCCCAAAGGTCAAGAACAGCTCCCGGATGGGGAAGGCAAGGCCAGGAGCCCCTCTCCTGCCGCCTGTCAACCCGGGTCAGAGCAGGTTCCTTAGACACCGCTCAAGAAGTCGCTCTTCTCTCGATCTCAGGAAGGTGACAAGATGCTCCTTCTGAGGTCACCCCAGACCTCCTGCAGGACGTGGCTCTAGGGGGCAGGGTCCCAGGGTGGCTGCTTCTCCCCTTGAGAGGAAGGAGGTCCACGGTAACCTTCCTGGGGAACACACTCAAGGTAAACTAACCTCCATCCTACCCAGTACAGGAGGCGGCCTGGGTGAGTATTCCGCAGGGGATGCAGCCTGGGTGAAGAAGTAAACACGTCTGCACAGTTTTAGGGAAAGAGTGAGGAGCAAGAAGGTTCTGCAGCACAGGCGTGGCCCAGTGATCAGGAGGAGCCTCCCGCCTCTTGAGGGGCTGAGCTTATGACTATAGAAGCATTAGTGCCCAGGCCACGTGGGGTATGTTGCCGAGGGGACTTAAACTTCAGGAGGAAGGCTGTGAACTTCAAGTGCCCCTCCCCCCGCAGGAGCTCAGCAAACAAAGATCAGAAATCAGTCTCTAATTCCTCCACAAAACAGTGTTCAGCATGGTGTTTGGGACATACCAGATGCCCAGGAAATGTTTGCTGAATGAAAAATTCTCTGCAACAGATACAAACTAATACTACTGAGAAATACAACTGAGGGAATCAGATTCCAAGAGCAAGAACTGCAACCTTAGCAAGGTACTCTGGTAATCCCAGTGGCTCAGGAGGCTGAGGCAGGAGGATCACAATTTCAAGGCCAGCCTCAGAAATTCAGGGAGGCCCGTAACCAACTTAGTGAGACCCTGTCACTCAACAAAAAGGGCTGGGGATGTGGTTAAGTGGTTAAGCACCCCTGGGTTCAATCCCCAGTACCAAAAAAAGAAAGAAAAAAAAGAGAGAGAATAGTAACTCTAGCCATGGTTTGCAAACCCCCAGACTTCAATGCAGGTGATCCATACAGGTAATCTTCATAGTGTCCATTTTATGGACAAGCTTCAGGCAGTCACCTGTCCAGAGTCACACTTGTGCAGGTTCCCACAGGGATCTCATGGGCCTGACAATGTGGTCCGGGCTCCACATGCCGAGGTTGTCCCTACCCAGCTGTTGACCTCCCCCAGTCTGCGCCGGTAGCCTGGGCCCAGTGTGACTGTTCCGCAAGCCCCATGCCTGTGCTGGGGAGGGCTCCCATGGCCAGCTTAGGCGTGGGGTGAGCAGCTGCCTCCAAGGCCAGTTCTGGGGGCAGCTGGCCTTCCTGCTTCAGGTTATTGATCAGGCGCCAGGTCTCCTGAGAGCACCTCCTCTGGTCTGGTGGCCTCTGTACCCTCCTGAGGGCTCTTCCTTCTGCACCTGCTCTAGTCACTCAAGTCACCTTCCACCAGTGACCTGGCCCTGCCCCGTGGAGTGGAATGCTCAGACCCTGTAGTTCACTGGTGCCTCCCGAAGCAAAGCACCCACGCCCCTTGGCTTTGCACAACCTTGGGTCCAGAACTCCCTCTGACTCCCTGCTGATCGACCACCTGGTCCCTAACTTCCTGGCGCCGTTTTGACTCTTGACTCTTGTCTGACCTCTTTTCCTCCAGCTTCCCATGGGATGTTTGGTCTGACCTCTGACCTCACCTTCTTTCTCATTATTAAATCAGGACAGCGCCATAGTGACACTGGGCATTTGGCACTGCTGATTCTGTGTCCTGTGGGGCCTTCCTGGGCATTGTAGGGTGGTCTGCAGCACCTCTGTTCTCTATTTGGTAGACGTCAATGGTGAGTAGGTACCCACCCTCATCATGGCACTTGAACCTGTCTCCAGAAGTTGCTGAACATCCTCGGGGCAAAATCATCCTAAGTTGAGGCCACCAGCTCTGGCCCCTGACCACCCGCACTGCGCCTCAGGCTCTGGGCTGCACCTTGTCCTTGGTGGCAATGAGGACTCATGCCCTGGGGCTCCAGGTCTTTCCTTCAGCCAGAGACCCCTGTCCCCTATGAAAGGAAGTCAGCTTCTTTTCTGAAGACGCAGCTGCTGGCCGCAGACTCTCTGTGCTCCACATTGCAGGCTGGTTCCTCCTTCTTTCTGATTTTTGGGCCTGTTTTCCTCCTTCTCTGGGTTTATGCTTTTGTCTTTGATAACCACCTCAATTTCCCAGGTGCTTTGGGGGCCATTAGTCTCACAGGACACACTGATTAATGGTTTTGCCCTGACACTCAGGCACCCATTTAACCTCCAGCCTCCTCTCCTCTGCCCTGATTTTGCTGTGACCTGAGCCTTCCTCACCAGTCAAGCCACCAAGAGAGAAACCAACACCGTGCCTTGTCCCTGCACAGACCAGGAGGTTCCAGAACCAGGCAGATGTGCACCCAAGTGGGACTGATAGCAGATGGGCTCAGCCCGTCTTCCTCTCTCTTGGCATTACATGACCTCAGGGAGGTCACTAAATGTCTCTGAGATTCTATTTCATGCAACATTCCCCTTCTCTTTAAAAGGTTAAATGAAAACACATAATAGTAGGGATAGCTCAAGACTTAGAAGAAGATTGCTGGGGGGGGGGTCTCCTTCTGCTCTTACCCATGTAGCATGATGTATTATCATTACATTGTTGCTAACATCTACTCTGCTTCTGTCTCACTGTCTCACATATTAGACATTGTAGCACTTTGCTTTGTCATGAGCAGAGGAGTTGCTTGGACTTGGGCACATTATCTAATTACTTCTGCCCACCATCATAGGAAACAGATATTATCTCTTCCCATTTTGCAGATGAAGATCCTGGGGTCATGAGATTCTACAGGGAGAAAGAGAGGGGGTTAGGATTCAGATCCTAGTTCTCCCCACTTAAAACAAGTGCTTGAAGCAAACTGCATATTGCATCTCATAAAATTAATGAACTTGAATAAGATCATGTATGGAATGTATGCATATAATAAGATGATGGATGGCTTAACAGTTCCAGCACATAGTAGGTACTAATCAAATACTAGTTTCTTTCCTTGCATACTTATTGGGCAATAAATACAGACAGTGAGTGTTTAGTACAGAACGGAAAGTCTCTTCACTCTCCCTGGCCACACTCTCTGGGAGTCCAAGGTCCTTCAGGCTTAAGTAGTATCTGTTCCCATGCTTCCTGCAGCACCTTGGACAGGGATTAATAAATAGTTATTAATTCGACTATTGGTTAAAGTACCTCCATGCTGACTCTGGGGAGAAGGGGCTGGTGCACTGGCCCATTGCTGCTCTTGGACAAGGACATTTGCATAACTGGAACGAGCTGTCCCCATCTCTAATAGAGAACTGAACGTCACTAATTGGCAGGCAGAGGCTGTGTTCTGTGGGAATCAGGAGGGAGTAGAACGTGCCCTGACTGCTAATTTCCTCATCAGCCTGCACTTGGGGGTGGGGAGGGGGAAGGAAGAAGAAGAAAGGTTGAGGGACACATTGGACCACACACACTGAGCTCTGGTCTCATGGCCATTTCATTAAAATCTCCCGAGGTCAAGTTCAAAGGGCACAGGATTTGGAGGCAGGCAACTAGTTCAAGTTCCCAAATCTTTTCCTTATCAACTAAGTCAGAAACAAATCTCCCAGTCTCCTTGGGTCTCAGTTTCTGTCCCTGTCAAATAAAAATAAAGTAAGTGTAACTGGTAAGAACATTTGTTGAGTGAATAAATGCAACCTGATAGATTTTCCAGAGGGATGTGACATCAACCATAAAAAAATCGTCTGTTTGTTCTGCAAGAGAGTAAATGGAAGAACATGTCATAAAATTAAAAGTAATGTGAATAACGCAGGGCTGCTTGCACGTTTCTGGCTGAGGCAGGACGAGAATTCTCCACCTGCATGAGATGTCACATGAATCCTAGCACTGTGGTGTCCATGCCCAAGGGGGAGGTTATTTGAGGTGGTTTTAAAATTATAGGTCCACAAGCCACATTGCTGAAGACGGTGGCTGGACAGGTCTGGCAGGAGGGACAGTCTAGGAGTCTGATTTCTTTCTGCACGAGCTGCGGTTCACCACCCAGGCGCAGCTGGTTCAGAACCATGGTCAGTGCCTCCAGACTGGCCTCCCAGCAACACCTTTGCCCCCTGAAGAGGCTGAATAGGCTGTCACAGGGAAGATGCTGTTCCAATAAGTGTCACTTTCAGGACCCTTAGGGACATTTCAAGGACATTGCAGCAGGGGCAGGGTGACAGGCAAAGGGTGGGGCCACTCCCAGGACAGAAGTACTGGTTTTAATATCACGAGCCCCTGCTGCCATGCTGGTGGTGTTCCACGCAGCCTGCAGAGCAGGCAGGATTATGGAAATTTAAAATGATCAAAATGTGTCAACAAAAGGCCCAATGGTCTCTCCCTGTGTCTCAGGTCCAGCAGGTCATTTCTGAGCATCTAGTCCAGAGTTGTTCACGCTGAGTTGTGACATGGCGGTGCAGGGAGGGGAAAGGAAGTGGCCAGGGCTCTGTGTGGAGAAGGACAGGGTTTGAGGGCAGGAGTGTTGGGATGGGGGTCTTCTTGAATCCCCCACAAATCAGGAAATCTCAAATCTAGAACATGCTTGGGCTCATAAACTTCCACACCATATGCATCTGCCTTTGCATTCTTCCACAAAAGTAAGACAAAGGAAGCAGGGCCGCAGGAAGACTAACCACATCATTTATCCAAGTATTATTGGAGATCCCCTGGCTGCAGAAGCCTCCGGCTGGAGTGTGGGGTGTGGGCCCAGGCAGGGGAGGAAGCCCCGCTCGGGAGCTGGTGATACCAATGCTATAGAACTGGGAAGAGGACCTGGTGTGTGAGTCCACAGGTCCTGGTACCACTCATGGGATTCCATCAATAGTAGCCCCGGGGAAGTAACTCTAATCAACTGAGCAAAGGATTGATCTGAAGTCAGAACAATCACTGGCCTGGTCCCCTTTCCTGCTGTGCTCGCACAGTGGGGTGTTATAGACTGTCTCAGCTCAGGTGCCTGTCAGATTGATAGGCGAGCAAGTCCCCTGTGCTCTGGGGGAGGCATTTAACCAGGGGTGGGGATGAGCCCATGCTAGACTGGGGGTGGAGCACGGCAGGTTCAGGTTTCTAGGCTCTTCTAGCAGGCTCCCTGCAGGGTCTCACCAAGAAGGCAGATTATAAGAGGACCTGGATCTGGTGAGTGTGGGGGTGAAGGAGAGACCAGTGCCTCCATGCACCAAACCTGCAGCCTGAACACTTGGTGGCTGGGGCTCTGGCTGCCTCCAGAGGAGAGGAAGAGATGAACACATTTTTCACTGCCTTAGGTGCCAAGGCTCCATTCGATGTTCCAGGGCCCGAGCCCACTCTTGGTGGACGTCCTACTTGATGGATTTCAGCTGTCCAGCTGCAGCTCAGAGCCCTGGGCTCAGGAACACAGACTTCTACAATTCCAGGAAACTTGAAATGCAAATGTGCCCTGGTTGGAGGACCTGTTGTGAGTAAATGGAGCATGTTGTTCCCAGGATGAGCGTGGCTCAGGGTCCAGGAGATGGTATGCAGGGGATGAGGGGCACCCACCAGATGCCAGACTTTGGGGAGGTCTCTTGCAAAATAAAGGCAGGAACCCACTGGGTTTGGGAAACTGGACCGGGGAAGTGAGGCCAGAGAAGAACAAACGTGTATCCAGGGCTGCTCTGTATCCAGCACTTTCCAGCCCTGGGAAAGTAGCAGCCAATGGAACAGAGGAAGTCTCAGCTCTCCAGAGCTCACGTGCTGGCTGCCAGCCCCGGGTGTCACGTGTTCCTTGGGAACAGCTCCTCAGGGCTGCCCTTGTGCTGGGTCACACCCCTTTGCTCATCATATCACTGAGCACTCTGCTCCTTCCTGCCTCCACAGGGGGCTGGGTCCCCCACCTAGAAGTCTCTCTGCTGTTTCTCTGCATTGGAAGCGTGCACTCATTTTGGGGGTCTCGGCTTTATTTGACCTTCTTAGGGAGCCTCCCAGCCAGCCTGGACGGGCCAGCTGCCTCTTTCTCCTTTTTGCTTTATCTGTCCTCGTATTTACCATTGACCTGCTGTTTGTTTTCAGAGGCAGCATGCACTCCTCTGGGGCCCCGGGGCGGGATCCTAATCATTTCTGTAGCCTCAGTTTCTAGCTCGCTCCCGCCACAGCATTGGAATTCAATGAGAATGAACACATGGACCACAAGTGAACATGAGTCAGGCTGCCCTCCTGAGCGATCGATGCCCCACCCCAGCGATGGGGGAGGGAGTTACTGCGTTATCTCGAGAGAGGCTGCTATCATGGCCAGTTTGGCTAGTTTCCTCTTGTGATTCCTGTCTGTCTCTCACCACTGAAGCCCTGTGCTGCTTGGGGACTCTGCCCCGAGAAGGCCATCACCAAGCGCAGTCCTTCAGTCTTGGGCCAACACCATGAAACCTTTTCTTCTACTTTGCACAGCCTGGGGTATTGTGTCATTAGCAACAGAAAAGGGACCAGGACAACATTTCAAGTGTAAGTACGCAAATGAGCTCTAGAAAATGCCCCAGAGGGCCTACGGGAAGAGGGGAGAGGCCAGAGGCTCCTCTGAACTTGTCCCCAAGAGGTTCCCTCATATCACACTCCAGCCAGCTCTGGGCACTTTCCTGGACCCTACCTGGTGCCCTCCCCACAGCTGCTGTTCCTGCCATGTTCCACACCTCGGTTGCCCACGGCCACCTTGGCCCCTCTGGACTCTTGTCATGGTCACTGTGGCCACCATGTCACTGGCTTGCCAAGAGCCTCCAGTAGGACTGGCGAGGCAAGCAGGAGGGCCATGTGCATTGGAGGATCTAGGGTCCAGCAAAGCAGAACAGGGACTTTTTAATTGACATTTAAATGTCAACATGCCACATGAAATGTTATGGGTGTTCCATGGCAGCCCTGGAGGAGCATAAACACATCTCCAGCTCCTTAATCACTGCCCACAGTAATTACAGATGCCCTTTGGTGAATGGAAGCAAACCTGCTGCAGAGGCCGTGCTCCAGCCAGGAGGCCGGCTCCCGCCTGCGGGCCGGCCAGGATGTTTGTCTCACCTGTGGCACTCAGTCCAGCACTTGGCCCCTCTGATGAGAAGGACGGACAATTAGAGATGGCGGTGGAGAGGGAGTGACTGGGAGGAAGGAGAGGGGAGAGTAGAGGGAGGAGCCGAGTGTTGTGGTTCAGATGTCAGGTGTCCCCCAGCTCCCGTGTTAATGCAGGGACATTCAGAGGTGGACTGATTGACTCGTGGCCGCTGTGACCCAAGTGCATCCTGGTTTGAATGGACTAACTGGGTAGGAACTGTAGGCAGGTGGATGTGGGTGGTGGAGGCGGGTCACTGGGTATGTGCCCTGCACGAGGGCATCATCCCTGCTGTCCCCTCCCCTCCCCTGCTTCCCAGCCACTAGGAACAGAGCAGCTCCCTCCACCACGTGCTTCTGCCATGAGGGTCTGCCCCACCTCGGGCCAGGGCAATGGGTTGGCCCACCATGGACTGAGCCCTCTGAAACTGGGAGAAAAAGTAAACTTTCCCTCCTCTCAGTGGTTCCTGTCAGGAATGCTGGTCACAGTGATGACAAGCTGGCACAGGGGTGGGGACAGAGGTGGGGGGGAGAAGCAGAGAGGAGCCACAGAGAGAAAGAGAATAAGGGGCCAGGGACCAGCATGGACGCACAGAGGCAGGACAGAAAGAGAGAGAGACAGGGAAAGGCAGGGGAGACAGAAGAGGAGGGCACAGTGAGAGGGACCGAGAGAACAGGGAGTGGAGAATGTGACCAGACGCACTGACCTGCAGGGAGAAGGCGGCTTCTGGACAGTGTGGGGAAAAGACTCTCTGGGATACACACAGATACCTCTTTCTCCAACATGGACCTTTGACCTTTGGGTTGGTGGGTGAGGAGGGAGTGCCACTGGCTAGGATGAGGTGTCCCTTGGGGAGAGAGGACCTGGGAACTCACATTGCTGCCCTGCAACAGGGCAGTGTGCACCTCCCATGTGGCAGGAGAGGACCAAGAGCCTGGGTACCAGGTGAGACACTGGGCCACAGGAAGAGTCCGTCACTAGACCCAGGTCTTGGCTTCCCCGGGCTTGGCCAGCATGTCCGTGGAGACACTGCCACTCTCCCTGCATCAGACCATGACCCAGGCTGGGGGAAAGTGCTGGAGACACACACCTTGCTGGCCTGCGGTATGAGAAAGGCAGAGAGCTCTCCATGGTGTTCCTGCTGAGGCCAGAGATTGGGTGAAGGTGCTGGAAGACGGGCGCAGGGTTGGGGTGCCAGGGCTGTCTGCACCACAGAGCATGGACGCCCGAGAATACGAGGCTCCTCCCGACTCTCCCAGCAGCCATCTGAAGCAGGCTCTGAAGAAAGAGTGCGGAGAGCTTCTGGGTCCTCCTCACACTGACTCCCAAATTTATTTATGCACATAAACATTTTGTCAAACCAGCCCTTTTGTTACAAAGCAGTTGATCTGCACAAAGTGACTACATGTCAAGTATGTCTACACTGTAAGGCACCATGCTGAGCCCCCGCCAGCCAACCTAAGGAAGAGCAATTGCCAAGGAACTGACTCCCCTGGATGCTCATCTGCCTTATTTACATGGGTGAGGGACCAGCAGGAGGACACTGGCAGGGGCTGGGGAGCTCAGGCTGAGCAGTGCCAGCATGCCCTTGCTGGGCCGCGGGCATCTGCTTGCCCTCAGGCAGTGGCATTTAAGCCGGACACATCTGCTTAATGCCCTGCTTTGTCAGCCAGCGAAGTTCAGTTTCTCTCACTTGCAGCAAAGCTCTTGGAGCCTAGCCAAGAATGCAGACAGGAAATGCCCAGGGATTCTTCCCTGAGGAGCCCCAGCCTGGATGGACTGTCAGCAGATCAGGCTGCGTGAAATGCCAACAAAACAAGGCAGATAAGTATTAAGGGCCAATGGGCAAAGCTCATTTAGTCTGGACGAGGCAGAGTTGAAAGAGGAGGAAAGTTTTCAGTTGGACTTTGAAGGATGAATAGGAGTCTGTCTAGAGGCCAAGGGAAGGGTGGAGCCATCCAAAACCACAGAGAAGGTGCGAGGCAATGAAGTTGGAGGAACAAGGGAGTACTTTCAAACAGGTACTGGAAAGGAAGTAAAAAATGAATAACATATGTTCCTGCTTTGCAGGTTATTTGACATATGTGCAAATAACTAATTAGGGTTTTTTGTGATAAATTTAAAAAGAAGGACATAAACAATGCTTTGGGACTAGAGAGGTAGAATTTTGGAGAACGTGCATTAATCTTTACCTCTACAAAATTTGCAAAGAAGTTTAGATGGTAAGAGAGAAAATGAGTTCAGTCTGGATGAAGGCAGGCGCGCCCAATAGGAGTAGCGTTTAGACTGGGAAGAGATTCCGGGGGCAGGTCAGGTAATTTGACAAATGGAGACCCCGCCACCAGGGTAGGCTCTGCGAGGAAAGAGACAGAAGGAAGCCTGTCAGGGAGAGGACAATGTGGGATCAGGGTCTGCGATCCACTGTGCAGGTGGAGGAACAGGGGCCCTGGAAGGAGATGGCAAGACATTCTAGGCTACTCGGCTTATTAGGAGCCAACGAGACGCAGTCCCATATGTCAATCTGCAATTTCTGGGTTTTAAACAGCTCCAGGATTTATAAGCACTGTTTTATTTTATTAGATTTGTGTGTTATGGCTGCAGCCCCAAGGATTTCTGTTTGTGCTTTTCCAACTCATTAAAACCTAACAATGGACTAGGGGCCCGTTAGGGTTTCCATTCCCGACTCAGCACTGGGCTGCCTCTTGCCAGGAAATGCACAGGTGGGGTGCACGGCAGCACCCAGGGTCCTTCCTAGCTGGTCCCTGGGGGCTTGGTTAAGTCACAGGGCCAGGGAACAGCAGAGCTGAGACCCACCCTCAAGTCCTTGAAAGTACTGTCCTCTCTCCTGTAATTTCCTAGTAGACCCCGCACACCTTCAGCACTGAGTGTGGAAAGCAGGGAGCAGCTCTAATAAAGCGTGACAGTCATCCAAAGTCAATCAGATGCTGGTTCAAGCATGTTCTCTGATGCTTGATCTCATGCTAAAAAACTCAGATGAAGCCCAAACTCCTCAGGTGGCTACAAAGCCCTTTGGGACCCGTGGCTACTTCTCCCCTGCCCTCCACCCAGGCACTCTGGCCTCCTTCCTAGTCCTCAAATGTTTTCCCACCTCAGGACCTTTGCACAAGCAGCCCCTTCTGCCTTGAAATTCTCTTCCTTCGAGGGCTCAGACATGTTTTCAGGCAGGCCTCCCTGATCCCCGCTTGTGCCTCACCACCCTGGAACTCTCTCTGAGACCCTGGGGCCTACGTTTGATTGCTGCTGGTTCCTGGCCCCAGGGCAAAGCTTGCCCAGGACAGGGGCTGTGTAAATGCTCGTAGCAGGAGCCACACCAGGACACCAGTGGAGGTGGCAGGGGAGGGCCACTCCTGGGCACGCCTTCATAGCAGACACACCTTTGTAGAGAAAGCTGCTCAAGTCTATCCCTTTTCATTCCAGAAAACAACTGTGCCCTAACAGGGCCACATGGCTGAACACCTACTGTGTGCCAGGTCCCTTACCTGCATGAATTCATTTCGCCCTCTGACAGTCCCAAAGAGGGCTAGCTGCACTAGCCCTATTTTAGAGATGAGGACAGCAGCCCAGCTGTGACTCACTTGGCCAAGGCCACACATTAGTAGGTGGCAGAGCTGCCCGGGGCTCTGGCAGGCTAGGTTCCAGTCTGTGCACTTCACTTAGAAACTCAGCTACCTCTCGAGGGAGGCAAAGGGCATGCTCAAGGTCACACGGGCAGCCTCTGTAAATGCCGGGATGCACACCCAGGTCTGCCTGACTCCAAGGCAGGATGGCCACTGTCTTGCCAGGGGCGTTTTACCAGGCATCTGGGCGACACAACAGCAGTGACGCCCTGAGGCCAAAGCTGGTGAGGACTGCCAGGTGTGGGTCTGAAAGTATTTCCGGTGGAGGGAAATGCCCCTCAGGGCTCCTGCTTAGGCTCTGGGACAAACAGCAGGACTTCATCCACAAGACAGCCATCTGTAGGTACAGCTTAGTGGAGGCCATCAGAAGCCACGTTTCTGACTGTCTGTGCCAGAGCCTGCTTCTGGGCCCACCGGCCACACAGTCCCCTCTCCTCCCCTCTCCATCCTGGCTGGGTCCCTCTGCCCCATTCCCTGCTGACATCAGCCCCCGCCCCCTGCAGAGGAGACTGTATGGAGGGAGCAGGTCCCTGACCAGCAGGGGAGGCAAATCAGAGGCAGCACATGGAGACGAGGGTCACAGGCAGTGCGGCCAGGGCCTGGTGATGGGCCACAGGACTCAAAGAAGCTCCTGTGCTTGGCTCCCAGGCGTCCTGCCTGTCCTCACCCTCAAACCGTTTCCTGCAGCTCCTCTAAGACTAACTCAGGACTTGGGGGTCCCTGGAACAGGCCAGCATGGAGGGAGGTTTCCTCACGCCCGCCTGAGCTCACCCCTGGCTTGCTGTCTGAAATGGGGCTTGACGAGCCTCACTCTGCCTGGCGGTAAGATGGGGACAGTAGTGGTCACCTCGGGGGGCTCGAGAAGCAATTGTATGGACACGTGGCACAGGCCTCGTTATGCTGCACCAGGTACCTACTTTGTGTCTAGTAATGTCAAGTCATTATTGTCATTATTGGGCTGGGCCAAAGGTCCCCAGCAGACTGGCCTGGCTTTGTCCTGTGGTGGGGCAGAAGGCTGGCTCAGAGGGTCCCAGGAAGCCAGGCTGGACTTGGGTAACACTTCCCAGGCTGTGGGTTTTCCTCAGTGATTTCCTTCCCCTACCTTGCATCCTGGAGGCCTTAGGTCCCCATCCAAATGATGGGATAGTTTCAGTACCTGGATCCTTCCAGTTCCACGCTGCCCAGGTTGCCCCTGGCTTTCAAAGATGCATCCTTTGGTAAGGACTCTGAGTGGACGAGAGCGCCCCCTTTAGGCAGATGAGGAAACCTCACTGCAGAAGCACTGAGAGCTCAGCTAAGGAGCAGGCACTCCTGCTTTACCTGAACAGAACTTTTCAAAACCCACCCAGGAGTCACATGTGGCCTCCCTGGGATACGATGCCATATAGTAAAAACAGGAAAAACTGTGGGGCCAGCTAGCCCTTGGCCTGAATCCCGAGGCCGCTGCAGATGACTGTGGCTTCTCAGAGCCTGTTTCCCCATCTGTGGTATGAAGATAATGCTGCCCTGACCGTTATTGAGATGGTTAAATTCAGCACCCAAGAGGCATACAGTAGGTGCTCCATACATGTTAGCTCCTGGAGGAGTACGCTCTGTCCTTCTGAAGGGCCTGGCACCTCCTTGGGCAGCTGTTTCCCTGGTGCGTGGTGCGTGTGCTCTGAAATCCCCGCCATGGAGCTGTCAATCATCAGGCGGTGCATACACCCGCATTAACCTGAGTAATGGCTGAGCTCAGCCCCGGCCTCCCTGGTGAACCCAGGCGTGCCGGCTGTTTATTGGTGGAGCAACAAGGAACTCAAGTGAGTGTTCTTGTTCTGAGAAGATGGGGCCGGGGAAGAGAGCGATCTGCCTCCGCCTGCCAGCAATGAGGGATAATTACAGTGCTTGTCAAAATAAGCTGTGGAGATGGAGCCCATTCCTCGCCAGCCAGCTTCCCAGCTCCCCTGGGGATCCCTGCTTTAATTAAATACCTGGTGCAAGTGCTGGCTCCATGCTGGGTGTCAGTAACGTGCTTGGATTAAAAGTCCACCCCAAATGAGCCAGGATGAGCACGTCATGTTGCCTCTTTCCCCAACAGGCTGGTGGAGAGGAAAGGGATAAGCATGGACCCCAGAGGGGAGAAGAGAGGGACAAAGAAAGAAGCCAACAAATAAAGTCATGCGAGGCTCTGGCTGCAGTGCAGGAAAGAAGCAGGACATAAAAAGGATTTCCTAGCTGGGAAGTGCGCCTGCAAAGAAATGTTCTGTCTTGATTAAGGAAAACCAAACTCACACCTTGAACTTGGACAGGGCAGGTGAATCTCCACCAGGAAGGTGACTGCACAGTCTGGATCTGGCTTCTGACTCTCACCAGGTCCCCAGGGTGCCTCTGTCCTCCAACTGTCCCACCCCGTCTGGCCTCGAGGGCTGCTCTCCCTCTACCACCCTGGCCCAGTTATACACGAGATTCGTCCTTTAATCCCCCTACAGAATGGCACACCTGGCAGCAAATTAGACGAGACTTAACTCAAATCCTAGGGTGACAACCAGAAAATAAACACTGAGTGCGTCTGGAATCCAGATAAGCCTGTGTGCAAAATGTGACTTCCTCCTGGAGGCTCTGGGGACTTCTCGGCTGGCTTCCTGTTCACCTCCTGCCCCACTCCTTCCAGATGAACGGCCATACGCTAGTGGCCCGTAGGCTTGCCCTATCCCTTCCTTAGGCATATTTTCTTGGGGACACACTGTCATGTCAAAGTAAACAACAATGAAGAACTTTGTATGGCAACTGTACATCCAGGTTCTCCCGAAAAGTCAGAGGACCTGACCTCACCAGTCACATCTGCACGAGTGTGATCACTGGAGTGCTTCCTTCAGGCAGGACCTGCCCTGTGAGCACGGGACTCTGTCACATGGGCTCAAACCCTGAATGTGAGGGCTGGCAAGAGCCAGGCTGTCCCCGCATCGCCCACCTGAACTGTGCTAGGTGCTGAGTCAGAGGCTCTAAGACTTTCTCACAGGCAGGTTGGCCCACTCCCCATCCACCAGCGTCCACTCACTCAGGTGTGATGAGGACTTCCTGGGCCCCAGGTGCTGTGCTGAGTCTGGGGACAGAAGGTTAAACCAACAGACATCCTTTGTCCCTCTCCACTCCAGGCGTCCTGTCTGAGACCCTCTATTGCTGTACTAGGGAGTGAGTGGCCAGGACCGGGAAGCAGCTGTTACTGGGCACTCAGCCCTCCTGAGGTGTGCCTGCCCTCACACACCCAGGATGATAATCATGCCCCTGAGACTACTGCCATGCCACTGGGAGAGAGGAGAGCTTTCTGTGTGCGGCTCATGGGCAGCAGAGGGCAGGTGGTACGATGCAGAGGGGAAAAGAACATAGATTGAGGGGCAGATGGCCTGGGCTGAGATCCTGGCTCTGTGTGACCTTGGACAAGTTACTTAGCCTCTCGGGGCCTTGGCTTTCCTCATCTATGAAGCAGGGATAATGATTCCTTCCACACCATGAAGTGGGTATGAGAGGCGATGGGAACGTAGTAGGAGCACTACCTAAGGGTGTGATTGACAGATGAATGAGAACCAGGAACACAAGGGCTCTGTGATGAGGACACGCATCACATGATGTCCCAGCATCCTTCCTGGTTAGGATTTACTGGGGCATCCGAGGTGTCCCTCATGGGGAAGTTGTGGGGCTTGTCCAGAAAGTGCCCTAGCGCTCCATGACTGTGCCCAGGCTGCTGGTGGGCCCCCAGGCTGGACTCCTTCCCTCCTGTCTTGCTCTAAGGCACTGAACCAGCAGCTCCATGCTGAAGCATGTGGCCTCACATACCCTTGGAAAGAATTCCCTGCACATCAAGCGCCAGAGCTAAGGATGATGTCATTCCTGGTGCCCTTGGTGCCAGCTGGGCTGGGCACCCTGAGGGACCGGAGAGCCGAGTCCCAGCAGCCCTGCTCCTCGCCAGCACCTGTGCTGACTGGGCAGCTCCTGCTGGCCTCCCTGGCCTGCCCACCCCTCCACCCTGCCTTTTCCACATAGCTGAGCTGTGAAGAGCATCAGTCAGGGCTGGTCATTCCTGCTTCTGGCCACTTCCTGTTGAGGTGGCCAAAATCAAATACAGCTCTCAAAGACCCTGCACGATCTGGTTCTTGCTGGCCTCTTGCTGTCTCTTCTGACACCCTCCCCTCCTTACTGTTGTCCAACCACAGCTGTAATGGTACTCTTCTCTCTGCCTGGTCTGGAGCGGCCTTCTGTCTTGCACAAATACTTCTATACCTGGCCCAGAAGCCACCTCCCCAGAGAGTCCTCCAGGATTCCCATGTGAGGCAGCTCTTCCCAGTGTCTTCTGGTTTCACTGGCTCAGGAGCCTCCTCATCACCCAGAAAGGCCTTACTGATTGTTTACTGACTGCTGCCTGCCCTTGGACTGCCATTCAAGCAGATGACAAATTCCATGGAAACAGGACTTGGCTCTGCTCTACATCCAGGGACCAGCACAGTGCCTGGCACATGGTGGGCCCTCAATAAATACTCGAGCAGTCACCGTGGGATCCATTTCTTTCAGATGCTGAAGGATATATCCAGGTCCCTCCTGGTTCTGATGCTGCCTTGACCTCCTATGACGAATGGTTCTAATTCCAACAACTTCTCAAAGGCCAGGGGTGCAGGGGCCTTGACCAATGGAGCAGCGGACTGTGCTGCCTCACAGCCTCATCACGAACACTCACCTGTATGCGTGCACACGGCCACCTCTGCAAGCGCAGGCGCTGCTGTGTGGACAAAGGAAGACGCAACCACACTTGGTCCCAGACTCACCTGGATCGCAAACCCTGGGAAGCCCTGGCCAGGACTGTCGGGAGAGGGGGGTGATGCAGACCCTGCGGTCAGGGGTCGGTGGGCCCAGTTTGGCCCTCAGGCTTGCAGTCACTCCAGTGTCTCGGGCATTCTCCACGGGGAAGGGGGCTGGGAATAAGCTGAGCCAGGTGTGGCAAGTGTTCCCATCAGCTCCTCCCAGTGAGGTCACAGAGGGTAACATGACCTTGGGTGTAGTGAAGGTCATGCAGTGAGTGCAGACAGCACTCAGGCACCCAGGCAAAGGAAGCTTACAGCCCATGCCACGGTGCAGATGAGCCAAGTCCACAAGAGGCTCAGATCATGGAGCTGGACCCCAAGGGATGAGCATGTGGCAAAGGGGGAAGAGGAGCGGGGAAGGCGTGAAGGTGGAATGCTCGTGATGTGAGTGGGCCCAGGGCTGAGGGTGGTGGCACAGAGGCTGTACAGTGACAGGGTAGGGGTGAGGCTGGGAGGGAGGCTACAGGAGTCTCTGATCACTGCTAACCCATCTGGCACCCTCCAGGTAGGCTGGCAGGAACAGCCAAGGTCAGACTCCAACCCCAGGAGAAGCCACTGGTGTAGTGCGGATGGTGGGAGCAACGGACATGGGAGGAGAAGAAATAAGGAAGGGGACTGTGGAGCAAGGATGGAGGCTCCATCCAGGAAACAGAAGGATGGACACAGGAGTTATTTATGAGGTGGACTCACAGTGTTTTAATGATTGAGTGAAAGGAAGGAGTTGAAGATCACACTACTATTAACACCATCACCACCACCACCACCATAACCACCTCCTCCAACACCACCATCAGTAGTACCACCACCACCATGACCAGCATCACCATGTCACCATCATTGTCACTCTGCTAACATGAACTGGACTTGGACCACGAGTCTGGCATTCTTGCAAGGACAGTTTTGAGAAGAATCCAGGTTTTGCAAGCCTAACTACCATCTTCCCTGACATTTCCTTCCTAGATAAACTCTTTCTCCTCCTCCAGAAACAAGTGTGTCTCTGCTCAGCACACTTATAGTTCTCTTGAGGGTCCCGTTATGTCACTAGGTGCTGCAGCCCCTCGGATGGAGGAAGTCGGATGGAGGGCTGTTTCAATAGTTTGGGAAGCATCTGGGTTCTAAGCACTTGCTACTTCTTTCTTAATACCATGACAGCCCAGTGCCCCTCTAATCTCCATGAGACAGAAACCAAATGCATTTTATTCCCCAGCGCACACCCATGGCATAGGCACCTAGTGGAGTTTCAACCAATATTTGTGAAATAAATGTTACTTCCTCCATAATCCACTTTTCAATGTTCATTGATGACAAAGAGGTATCTGTGATAGCAGTGAGTTCTATCTAAAGATGAATTATTTCTTTTCTACATTCTTTATATTACTGTGGTCACATGTGATTTGGAAGCATCAAATCAAATAAAATTAAACAGACTTCTTTATTATAGGACTTCTCTGAATCTTTAATGGATAATGTACTTTGTGAGTCTCTAAGAGCAGTTTCAAATATATAACGTTTCTTAACCGTACTTAAACACAGAGCTCCTTCTCACCGCTAGTGTGAAAAGGAACTGGGTTTCTGTTAAATCCTGTGTTTGGGGGTTTCACCACCAGTAAACCAGCTATCATCCTCTCAGATTTGCTTAATGATATTCTCAATATGGTCAAGAGACAGATAATGATTTTATCAATTCTTTGCATAAATGTCAATTCCTTAAGACAGAGGAGGTTTTCTTAGCAAGAATATTATCATGGTCAAAATGTGAGAGGAAAATCATTGCTTTAAAAAAGAAGCCAGGAATTCATTCTTTGTGGTATGGACGGAAGTAACCAGAGTAACCAGAGCTGACCTAGGCATTTGGTTTTTCAGACTAGGGGACGTTGCTTCTCCCTTGAGTGGGGGCAGCTTCCAACAATAGCATCCCTGGCTCTGAGGAGCTGGTGTGGGCACAGAGGGCTGCCTTGGGTGTTCAGAGGCAAGCATGGATGCTGCCCTTCCTGGTGTGCATGAGTCCCTGGGCTCTGCTTGGCTTCTACAGCCCCAGGCCCCATGCTGGAAGATCAGGATTCCCCACTTCAGGAGGCACAGGGTGGCTTTAGACCAGGGCCAACCAGTGACTCTGAAAGTCCTGGTGTGCCAGGTCCATTGTCCTGAAATAGTTACATAAAAATGCACAGATGGGTCTCAGCTTGGTCTGGAGTGAACTGCCAGCCATGCTGGGAAGTCAGTAGGAGGCCCTGCCAGCAGCCCTACCAGTGGGTAGATGCCCGGCATACAGCTCCGCCTTCAGTGGGGAGGACAGTTAATGTAAGGCTGACTGAGAAGTCATACCTTAGTACAAAGAAGAAAGAGAAATGAGCCCAAACCTGCCTGCCTTGGAGGCTGGGTGGCGGTGATGGAGGAGGGGACCCTTTCCCCCTCACCTGTGCTACATCCTAGACTGCGTTTGGTTTGTGGCCGGAAGAACTTCAAGTGAAATCTTAATTGAAAACGATCCCAGGAGGGAGCTCCTTCAAGTTCCTGAGAGATCCCGCTCGTCCTTGCTGTCCCGCAGCCTGGGTGGAGGACTGGTGTGGCCTGAGCAGAGGTTGTTGGTGGGAGCTGCAGAAACCAGCAGAGCCCTGGGCCACATGCTGGGCAGCGGGCCACGCTGGAAGCCAGTCAGCCACATACAGAGCCAGCCCCGGCTAACACACGGGACATTTCTGGTGCACAGGTGGCTGGGAAGCAGGTGTGCACAGCCAGAGTGAAACCCTTCTTGTCCCACAGGACTCAGGGACAACATCCACCAGGGGGCCAGGGCCTCTGCAAACACGCCCAGCTGTTTCCCCCAGGATGTTTGCTGGACTTTGAAGACAGCAAAGCTCAAGCTGTCAAAAGGGCTGTGGTTCCAACCTGGACTATTCCCGGAGGCCCCTGTGCAGAAGGCTCATTCTCCAGCATGGCATTATTGGGAGTTCGGGAGGTGGGGCCAGCTGGGGGGCCTCAGGTCACTGGTGTGTGCCCCTGAGGGACCCTTTGGGATTCTGGCCCATCCACTCTTCCTCCTTGGCTTGCTACATCTTGATGTACATGGTTTTGCTCCAGCTCACACTCTTGCCCCGCTGAGCTGTCTCAACACAGTCCCTGAACAGGAGCCAATTAAACATGGGCTGGAGCCAAAATAAGCCTTTACTCTTTATAAGTTAATTCTCTCAGGTATTTCATGACAGCCATGAAAAGCTAACACTGGGCGGAACTGAATCCCCTTCCGTCTTTTGAGGTTAAGAAGACAGACCGTTGAGCTCTCGTGGAGGGAACAGGGACAAGCAGAGGCGGTAGATGCTGTCTTTCTAAAACTATAGCCCACTCCTCCTCCAGACTAGACTGAAGTAAGCAGCCTCTGCCCTGCCTCCCCAGGAGAGGAAGGGGAGGCCCCTGGTGGAACTTAGCAGAGGGAGCCCCACGGTTCAGGCCGACACATGGGCCACATACGGTCACCTGCAAGGCAGGTGAGGAGAAGGAAAGGAAGCCAACAGTGAAGAAGTTCCACACACAATGGCAGTCATCGGGCACCATGAGCGGTGGTTACTGTGTTGGAGAAGACAGAGGATGAGGTGGACCACATGGGCGGACACACAGCCTGTGAAGTCTGCTGTCAGCGGGTTCTTGCCATCAGTGAAAACGTGCAGAGTTACTGCATGGGTTTAAAGGCAGGCTGGACACAGCAGATGACAGAATAATGGATAATAGTCAAACAAGAACCAGAGAGGAAAGAGGGAGGAACACTGACAAGCAGCAGAGCGTGAGCGTCACGGGGGCGTCCACCAAGGACCAATATACACGTAACTGGTGGCCTCGGGAGCCAGGAGAGAGACTATGCAAAAGCAATGGTGGAGCAGGAGAGGGTCAATTTTCCAGAACCGACACCGAGCCCACACTCCAGGACACCCAGTGAACTCCCCACGAAGACAGACCAAATCACAGCAATGCATTTCACAGTCCGAATGTTGGAAACCAAGGCAAAGATAAACTCACAGAAGCAGTCACAGGGACAAAAGAGGAAGCACCCTCAAAGAAGCACCAAGAAGGACATAAGCTGAGTTTTCAACCACTTTGAAAATTCTAGTCCACTCTGATGGGTTCTAGGAAACATTTTTAAAGTGCTGAAATTAAAAAAAAAAGTTCTCCACTATAGTATCAGATACAAAATGCATATAGTATATTCTATAAAAATGAAATAAAATTAAAACATCTTAAGAAAAATGAAAGCTGAAAATCTACAGAAATGTAATGTCATCACACTAACACTACAAGACACACCAGAGGAAATCCTAATGCTGAAGGAAAATTATTCTAGCCAGGAACCATGGAGAATATTACAAAGTGAATATTTGGATTATATGAAATATTATTGACTACTTAAAATAGCAGTAGTAAAATCTTAGGAGAGTCACAATGTAAGGAGAAGGTAAATATTTAACAACAGCACAAAAAGCAAGAAGGCAGAACTGGGTTTCCAATGCTGTTAAGTTCTCACATTATCCAAGAAACTGCACAAATTCAGCTTAAAAACAGACTTAACAAGCTAGGACATACACCGAAACTTCTAGGGTAACCACTAAGAAATCATTCAGGACTATCAAACAAAAAGTCAATGAGAGAAAAATATAATAATAAAGATATTTGCTTAATTTTAAAAGGCAAAAAGAAACAAAGAAAGAAGAGATATCACAAATTGAAAACAAAGAGCAATAATATCCAATAATATCAGTATGTACATTAAACATAAATGGACTAAAAACAGGAAGACAGAACCCAAACAAAGAATAATAGTCTATACATTGAGAAGGAGGTAATTCAAGTCCAAACATTTGGAAGCTATTATTGTTTAGGAAAAGGGTAAAGCTATTGAGAAGATTCAGATTTTAAGTGTACGTATTACACTACCTAAGGTGCACTTAAAGAATCAATCTGGTAAGCTCTACTCTGAACTTCTTTGGAACTTCTGATCAGTCACTCTGGATCTGACAATTAAATGTCATTATTTCATCCTCTGCAGTTACAAGGTCTAGTATATAAGGAAAAAATCTTTGTGATATGAAACTATTTAGTAATGAGCTGGTCACTTGGAGGTGTAGTTCACACTCAAGTATTAACTCCTCCTTAATGCTAATTTGTGTCCCTACTCATCTTATCTCTGACATTTTTGGTTTTCTGTAGCTTGTTGGTTGCTGTAAAAATCTACCAATGCGATAGAGATTCAGAGGAAATCAAGAAGAGGAAAAGCACAAATCCCACAACTGTATGAAGTTAGTCAAGTGTCGTTGGGTAACTTCTCCATTCACATTTAAACTACAGAGAGTTGAGAGATCAGCTGAGTTAAGGTAGTGAACAACCAAAGAAAAGAGAAACACAAGGATGCCAAGTGGTTCAAGGAGAATAACATCATCACCTCACAACAGGAAGAGGCCCTTGGAAAACCGGGGAAATTCTGAGATGCCTGCCCGACCAATCCCCCTCATTCATCATGCTGTGTGAGCTAAATGAAATCAAGAATGCCACACGGCATAAGATACAATTCTGTTTAAAAATCTTCTCTCTCTCCCAAAAGTAGCTCTTGATAATTTCTAGTTGTAATAGGAAAAAAAAATTATATATATATATATATATACACACATATATATATATATATATATATATAGCAATTCAACATTAAAACCTATATTTTGTTAATGGGAAAATAATTTCAATTTTGGTTTTGGTGGTATGGCCCCATTCAAATCCTATTCCTCCACCCTTTAAAGTGAACATTTAGCTCTCCTTTTAACAAGAGCCTCTTTAAGTGATGTTTTACTGGAACCAAGCATCTTTAGAACAATGAGAACTGCCTGTGTCTATTTTTTAAATCTAAGTATTTTTCTGCATATTCATACAGGAATGGTCTGAATGTGTCCCCAAGTCAAATGCTGAAAATCCCCAGGGCAGTGATGTTGTTGGGGACAGTGCACCTGAGAGTTGACTAGATCATAGGCCAGTACCCTCATCTAAGGGATCAGAACCCTTACTGAGATAGCCCCCAGCCCACTTCTTCCTTTCACTACATGAGGTAAGGACAGGGCCTTGCCAGACATTGATGGACATCTTGATCTTGGATTCCCCGGCCTTCAGAACTGTGAGCAATGAGTACCTATTTTTTAAAATAAATGACCTATTCTAAGGTATTTTCTTCCAGCAGCCCAAATGGACTAAGACAGTATGTATATCTTATTTTCTTTCCTTTGCAAGATCAAGTCTTGGCGCTTTCTGTTTCTTGACAGTTACAAGCCAGTTGCTGAGGACATATCTTGTGAAATCTTCCCAGCATCACTTTGAGACATTTCAGATTTAGAAGCCAAGGTCTGGAGAGTTCATTTGATGAACTTTCTGAGAGTCCCACAGGGAGTTTCTGAGTCCATCCAGATCTCCGACCCAGTGTGTCCAACTTCCAAACCAGCTCTTAGTGGTGATGTCACACTTTCTCATCTACCTTCCTCCCTGCAGGGCCCTGGTGAGGCCTGCTGTGTCGTCTGCTTAGTCCTTGGCTGCTATGATTGTGGCTTCACCCCAGTACTCGGTTCAGGGCTGAATAACTTTCATGCCATTCAGTCTGACTTTGGGTGTGTGCCCGGGAACCCAATTGCTACAAACCTGTAGCTGGAGACACCTCTTTAGAATGCAGCTGCCAATGGAATGTTTTCTTGTCTTGCTCTGTGGGTGACATAACTGAGATGGAAGATCTGGAAGGGAACCAGTAGACCTGAGCTTCTAGAGCATGCCAGGTTGGCAGAGGCATTTCAGATTTCTTCTCTGCATCTCTTAAGGACTCTGCCAGGGAGGCAAGGCTACCTCATTTTTGTAGATGCACAAACCAGATCTCAGAGAAGGGATTTTTCCCAGGCTGACAGCCTGCAGGTGTCAGAACTGCCTGACTCCCACCTCTCCCTCCTCAGGACGTTGCTCCATTGTGTGACTGGGGCTCTCTCAGAAAGGTTCAACAGGGAGGCTTTGCTTGGGGGTCCCGTCCTGTTGTGAGGAGAAGGTGAGTGCAGTTTCAGCAAGAGCACATGCTGGTGACAAGTGCTGGCCGGCTTTGCACGTGGGTGCATCTTCATCCAGCTGAGTAGACGAAGCCCTCCATGGGACTACGGGAGCCGTGACACTGGCTGGCCATCAGCAGACGGTGACTTCGACCCGAGCTTCACAGTCAGAGGATCAAGCCGTGATGGACACATATCCCAGGGACTTGGGCTGGGCTCTGGTCTGAGACAAACGGCTTGTGTCAGGTGCACCAGAAAGACAAACGGACCTGGGTCACGTGGAGCGCTGGGTGGTTTATGAGGTGGAGTCCTCGCGCAGCAGAAGCAGGCTCGGAGCTCAGCCAGCTCCCACCTCCTGCCATTAGCCCATTTTATAGGCTGGGACAACAAGGCCCAGGGAATTGGAGGGACTTGTCCAGAGTGTCACATCCAAGATTCCCAAGGCCACACTTCATAGCTGGAAAAACAGGGGTTGAGGAAATAAGAAATGTGATTCAGCCTCGGATGGCCTGTGGCTTTCTCTAGCCCTAGATTCTCATTTTGCAGGTGGGGTCAGGGAGGCAGAGGATCCAGACAAGCCCCTTTCCAGGTCCGGTGCAGAAATGGCACAGTGAGCAGCGTTAGATCTGCTGGCGTCCACCCACCTTTCCAGCGGTCCCGCCAGAGACCTTCTCCACCAGAGCAGCGAGTGCATCCGGCTCCTTTCTGCATGGACTGCTCCTCTCCGCCTGCCTCCTGACTGCTGGCTGGGTCTTCTGAGGACCCCACCTTCTGTGGTTGAAGGAGGGTTTGTTTGGAAGAAAGAGCTGCCGCCACGTGACCACGGTGGCAGGAAAGGGCACTTGGCGACTCCGTCCCACCTCAGAGCCTCCCAGGGATGGCCGCAACCTGCACTTCACACCAAGGCGCTGCGAGGTCTCCTGGGCCTCTACCCAGGACACTGCGCCCCAGGAGGGCAGGTCATCTCGTCGTGAGTCCTATGACGTCTCCACCTGTTATCTGAAAGTGTTCTGGTTGTGTGGCTGCAGATGAATTGCAGGCTGGGGGACTGTCAGCAGTGCTAGGCCATAACTCATCCTGGGGACTTTATGAGGAATCTGGATTCACTTTCCACTTGACAGCCCAGGGCTGTACCTATGCAGGCTCCAGCAGCCTCCTGACTCGACCTCACATTTCTGAGACTCACAGGGTAGAGATGGGGTGGTACTGGGGGCAGCCTCACTATCCAGGAAGCCTGGTAGCTTGTCCCTGGGGAGGACATGGCAGATGGAGTCACATGCCAATCAGGCTCCTATCTGCTGGGCTGGCGCCATGGTTTCAAAATGGTTAGCCTACATCAAAACCCAGGCCGAGGCTGGGACCTATAAATCGTGTCAAGAGGGTATGGGACCTGCCAGAAGCATTCGGGTCACATGGGTGGAGCCCTGATGGAGGGAATGGGTGACTGAATTTGTCCCATTTTCTCAGTGTGCACACATCCCTTCTGCCCGTCCACCATGCCAGGAAGCAGCACCAGGCCTTCACCAGGAGTGGAGCAGAGGCCACCACCATGCTCTTGGATTCCCAGCTTCCAGAACCACGAGTCCAAGTCAGCCTCTTTTCTTTATAAATGACCCAGTGCTCAGGTATTCTGCTGTAGCAACAGAGAATGAACTCAGACACCTAGAAACCCTGGCTGTCTCACGTGAGTGTTCCTGGGCGTGTGGTGGGAGGAGATGTCCTTGGAGTCTAGCAGGGAGGCGGCTTGCACTGGGGGCCTCATTTTATATCTGAAGGACTCAGGCGCAGAGGGCCAAAGAGAGCAAATCCATGAACACGGCAGGCAAGTGGGGCTGCTGAGCCCGAGCGGCACCCTGGTTGATGGATGACTCCTTCGTTGTTATGTTAAAATTCAGATCTCCTGGTTTCAGTTTGGGATGCAATCGCTCAGGAGGATGCATGTTTAATACTCCGGAGATTCACCCTGAGAGCGGAAATAATGGGGCTTGGAAGATACACTTAAAGTTCCAGAAATCTCAGGGCTCTTAACCAAAGAAACTGCTCCACCCTGGCTAGAGCTGGGCATCACTTCCAGGTAGAGTCTGAGTGTCCTGACAAAGTTCCTGCTTGAAACTTAATCTCCAGCCTCATATGTAAACGGCACCTGCAGAAGGGTCTCTGGGAGATAACCAGTGTTGGATGAAGTCACGAAAGTGGTGTCCCTTGATGTTGTTAGTAGCTTTGGAAGGAGAGGAAGACAGACCTGAGCTGGCCTGCTTGCTCTGCCTCCCATCACGGCCCTCTGCCATGTTTGGGTGCAGCAGGAAGTCCCCCAGTCGCCAGCACCCTGCTCTGAGACTTCCCACCTCCACAACCATGTGCCAGATAAGCCTCTGTTCTTCAGTGATTGTTGGTATTTTGTTAGAAAATCGACTAAGACGCTCCTTAACAATAACCTCCCAGGCAGCTGAGCTGTGCCCGGCCCTGGTTCCAGGAGCTGGAGAGATTGGTGGACGAGACAGACAAGGCCCTGCTGTCCTGGGCTAGAGGCCAGAGTCGCTTGATATTTCCAGTGGTCAGGGAAGGCCTCTCAGGGGAGGAGGCAGTTTTGCTGAGCCCTGGACACAGAGGAGCCGTGGCTGGCAGGGGAAGGTTGGGGCCGAAGGCAGGGAAGAGTGTGGTGTTGCACAGGTCATGTAGGCCGAAGCAGGGTACCTGGATCAGGGAGGTTGGCAGGACCAGAGTAGCTGGCTTGAGGCCCCTGGTCACGGGTACCGGTTCTACTCATGTCCTGATGAAGTCACTGAAAGGTTCCATGCTGGGGAGCAACTACCTGACATGAACCGATAGTGGCTTCCAGGGAAAAAATTTTGGGGCAAGAAGATAATTCTGAAACGATTGCAATAGTCCAGACTGGAGAGGCAGCTGGCTGGGACTTGGGAGGCGTGGAAGGTGGGAGGGGTGGGGAGAGGAGTGGTATTTGGAGCTCGTGACTGCAGGACCTGTAAATTGTCTATGGGTGTCATTGAAGGCTAAGAGGATGGATGAAACTACAGAATCAGGGACAGGAAGCCATCCCAGAACCCCGGGGCCAGACACCATTTAGGACCAGTGGAGGAAAATCCATGAAGGACCAAGAGGGAGTGGCCAGAAAGCCAGCCACTGAGTAATTACGAGACGGAAGGAAGGGGCATGGGCTTTGGCACAGAGGAGACACGGCAAGGGACCCCTCCTCTGGAAGGGACGGTGGCCCTCTGTGGGAGCACTGAGCGCCCTGTGGTCATTCCTCAAGACTGTTTCCTGCATGAACTGAGAGCCGGTGAGGCAGCAGCTGGGCCTCTGGGCCTTTCCTGTGCCCGGGGCTTCTGGAATGAGGCCTGGCGACAGGGAAGGGCATGGAGGGCGGGAGGAGCGTCCCGCACACAGACCCTCGGGGCCCTCAACTAACACAGTCCAAAGCCAAGGCCAGCAGGGCTGGGGTGCTGCTCAGCATGGAGATCTGCCCAGCAGGCACAAGGCCCTGTGTCCAGTCCCCAGCACTGCAGGGTTGGGTGTGGGGAGTGGGGTGGGGTGCATCCCATCCCCAGCACTGTGGGGTGGGGGCAGCAGAAACCCAGGAATGACGGAAACAAAGCACAGAGTCCAAGTCAAGGCCACTGGCTGTGAGTGACGAGAACCAGAGGGGATGAGGCAGGGAGGAAGTGACCAGCCCCAGGGAGACGTCCCAGCCCTGCCTTTTTGCAAGAGGACTTTGGAACATATCATCATAATATTTACCATCTGCTCTGGCTTGGATGTGCCTTGCTCCCTACGGGATGGGGGTTGGAAGCCTGGTCCCCAGAGTGGAGATATTAAGAGATGGTGGGACATTTAGGAGGTGTGCTAGGGGATGCATTAGGTCTCTCAGAAGCATACACTTAGAAAGAATTAGCACAGGCCTCCTGGGACCCAAGCTCTCTCTGGCTTCCCGTCTTGCCATGTGATTTCTCTCTTCCAAGTGCACTCCTGCCACGATGCCATCTGCCATGGGTTGACACACTGGAGCACCCTCATTAGAGCCAACCCCATGCTGTTTGGACTTTCAGCTTCCAAACTGTGAAGTAAATAAACCTCTTTTCTTTATAAGTTATCCAGCCTCAGATATTTCAGTATAGTAACAAAAAACGGATTAATACACCATTCCTTGTATATTTGCTTTTTAAGGCCTGTGGGACTGACCAGTTCAGCCCTGTTCAATCATTAGCCAGACTTCAGACTGTGCATGCCCCAGAGTGGTGGTGGTTCTACTTGAGGACATGCCCTGAAAGTTCAAGCACATGTTCTCAGTGGCTCCTCTGCTCAGCCTGCAGAGGGATCACAGGATAGTTAATAGGGCTCTGGCTGAGAATCAGTCTCAAACCCTCAGCTTCTTCATGGGCAAAATGGGAAGGCAATAGTGGCACCCTCCCAGGGCTGTCTGAGGAACGAGGGGAGATTTTGCAGCTGAAGAGGTTAGCACAGAGCTCAGCATGGTTAATTATTCTTGTTTTCTTAAGTTTATTTTAAAATTTGTTCTAACACATGACACTTTGTACATAGATGGAATGAAAGTTCTCACTAGTCTGGTTGTAATTATTCTGTTTTAAAAGGCTGAGGGGAAACAGTGCCAGGTCTGTGGCCAGAGGGGACAGCTGCTTCAGCCAGAGCTGCAGAGGGGACACAATGGCCCATCCAAACTGGGCAATTTAAAGATGGCGTAGCAAAGGGACTGTTCCCAGTGCTGTGGCAGGGTGTGGGAGGGCAGTCACCTGGGCAAGGGGCCCTGGTGCCTCAGCACCCAAGCGAGGAGAAGAGGGGGCTCTCCATGACAGAAAGAGCCAGAAGGATGCCCGAGGAGCCAGGGACCAGGGCAGCCCACAGACCACAGGAGGGCACCTGGGAGTGATGCCCACGTAGCCTTCCTGGCACCCCATTTAGTGAGCAGCTCAGGCGGAAGGCAGGGCACACCCACGGGTCCTCCCAGGCTGGCCTCCCAGGTTAGCCTCCCCACCCCACTTCTGCGTCATAGAGCTGGGTGCCCAACTCCCAAGCCCAGGCTGGCGACGGTGGGTCCTCTGTGGTGCCACCATTGGTGCCCAGGTGCTTCCCTGAGGTGGAGCAAGAGCATGGTGTGCTCACACTGGCCAGGGGCTGGTCACAATGCACATCAGCATAGGGGCCTGGGAACTGCCTGGGGCTGGTGACAGTGCACACAAGCTTAGGGGCCTGGGAACTGCCTGGGGCTCAATGCCAGGCAGAAGGACAGACGGCTCTGGAAGCTACACGCAGACCCGAGCAGCCACCTCCTCCAACCAGCCAGGTAGGGTGGCCTGAGGTCTCCCTTCACGAGGCTGCCTCCTCCAGCAACGGTTCTTCCAGAGCAGGGCTGCTATGGACTCTGCCCTCCTCAGTCCACCCAGCCTGATGCCCTGGAGGCGCATCCTCTCGCCCTCCTTCCCTGCCTCCCCACCCGCTCCTGAGTGAGCCTTCCTGACTGCTCCCTCTGGACAGACGGCACACAGCTGCTTGCCAAGCTCGTATTTAACTCTGCACTGCAGATGAGGGCGGGGGGCAGCCTTAAATCACAGAGAGCCGGCCCAGGACATTCCACTTCCTATAATGCCTCAGCAGGTGAGGGGTCCACTCTGGCCCCTTCCCTCTCCCCACTCCAGCTCCACTGGGCTTGTGGAGTTGGGGACCTGGGTTGGCTGCAGAGAAATGCTCATTGGGAGGGAAAGACTGGAAAGGAAAGGTTGCAGGAACAGAGGGAAACTGTACTGATTGGGAGTAAAGGTTCTGGCCACAGCCTGGGTAGAAAGTGGTCAGCTCTTGGCGGAAGGAAGGAGAGGGCTGTTGTTCCCCAAAGTGGAGGTGATCTGGCCTTCTCTTTAATAATGTGCCCATTCTACATCTAGGAACACTGAGGTATTCAGGAGAAGAAAGGGCATGCCCGGGCCTCTCGCAGCCAAGAGGTCGGGCAAGGGCAGCATCCCCAAGCCAGTCACAGAACACGAGGTGGCATGGCCTCCCTGTGTGGCGCGAGGGGGCTCGCAGGCCCCTTCTCACCCTGCGCACCTCTCTGGAGACAAGCCCAGAGCCGTTCACACCCACTGCAGATCTTAGAGACCAGGATCTTGTTTATTTGGTCTGGAGATGAGCGATCAGACTTTTTTCTAAAAAATTAAAAGTAGATTTACCTTCTTAATTATGTTTGAGTTAGATTCACAGTGATATTAATTCCCACTCCCTGAGTAAACACGGAAGGCGGCTGTTTGCTTAGGGAAAGGCCCAGAGCCCACGGGAAAGGCAGGGAGCGCTGGGGTCCCAGAGGCTCCTGTGGGTTCTCAGGGTGACCGGTCACAAGGGGGACTGCTGGGGCCAAGGGGGCCTCCGAAGTAGGGCCTCCTGTCTTTCTCTGGCTCCATGTCCCCAGGAGTGGGGTGTCTGCCACACACCCACTAGATGGCTGCTGTTGGAAAAGCAAAGATCAAACCCTCCCTGGTTCCTTGTCTTCAGGTGCTGGCTAACTTCAACAGCTATGACCCTCCTAGTGTCCTCCAGCCAGGGTAGGGACACTGAGAAAGCTCCTGCCTTCCCTCCTCTGCACTTCACCCGAAGGCTCCCCATGCGGCCCCAACAAGTGATTAAGACCAACGTCTAGAAGAATGTCCTAGCTGGGGTCCAGCTTAGGGCAGGGCGGACACAGCCTCTCCTCCCGAAGTCTCTGGGAACAGCAGGCCCTGGCCTGAATCAGGTTGGTCCCCTCTGAATCTCACAGTGCAGGTGAATCCCACTGTGAGGAGGTAGCAAGAAGAGGCCCTGGTGTTGGAGGGGGGCCTCTGGAGGAGATCAGGGCTAGACGAGGGCATGGGTGTGGAGGCCCACGCTGTGTCCTGGGGGCTTTATAAGAAGTAAGAGGCCCGGGATACACATGTGCTCCCTATCTTTTGTCCTGGAATGTCCGGCACCACCTTGGGATTCTGCCAGCAAGAAGGTCATCACCAGATATGGGTTTCTGAACCTCCAGAACTGTGAGCTAATTAAACCTCTTTTCTTTATAAAGTTACTTGGCCTTGAATATTTTGTGATAGTAATCCCAAATGGATAAACAGAGGAAGTAACCTAATCTGTGGTAGGTTGGGGGCCTCCTCCAGCACAGAGCCAGACAGGCACCAATATTCCTGCCTGTGATTGCACTGGGACTGAGGTCCCTGCAGTCCCATTGGACAAGTTGGCAACCACAGGGTCTGCAGCCATGGAGACCATTTAGAGCTAATGAGAAATAGAAAACGGGAGAACAAACAAATGAAGCTCTGCTGCCCAGGGAGAAAACATGTTTATCAGACCATCTGAGAAACTGAGGCAACCAGCAGAGGCTGTACATGGAGGTCCCTGGCCCACAGAGTCATCCTGAGCTGGAAGGAGGCTGCTGCCAATGGCCTGGCTGCCAGGAAGCCCACCCTCGCCCGGCACGCCCAGAGCCCTTGGCCTCACCTCTGTGGTCCCTGCCAGGGGGAGCTGGCCCTTCGGGTGCTGGATTGAGCCAACACCGGGGCAGCTACACAGGAGAACTTCAGGGTCTGACCCCAGCTAGTCTGCCCCATCTAAGGAATCGGCCCACCCGGCTGGAACCAGTGTATTACTCTAAGAGGCTTGGTCGTGTCCCACTGTAGAGCAGGGGACCAGCAGGGGGTGGGGGTGCTGTGATGGTCCAAGGCCAGCCATCCAAGAGCTGGAAATCCAACTGGACCCACACAAGCCTTGAAGCTCTTGTGGGACCCACACAAGAGCTTCAAGTTGAAGCTCTTCTGATAACTTGCACTTGAACTTGAACTTGAGTAACCATAGACAGTGAGGCCAGTGAGCCTTGCCCTGTCAAGAGACTGCCCCAGGGCCACATGGCACACGCAGGATGGACCACGGTCTCACATGCTGGCCTGCCGGGTCCCAGGGCCCTGTGAGGCGGCAGGGCTGCAGTCAGGGCTCCGTGTCTGGCAGCGTGGTTGGTGAGGTGCCCGCTCTCCCCACGTTAGCTTCCTGGGCGGAGAAGTCAGCGTGCAAATGGCAGCCATCACACAGGATGTCGGGACAGCCGAAGAACACAGGCCACTCGTGCTGGCAGGGGACACTGCCCATCCTGCCCCAGCCTGTTTCCCCTCCTGGTTTCCCGGCCACCTGCCACCTCCCCACTTGGCTGCAGGCAGGGGGTCCATGCTGACCACCTCCAAAAGCGGAGAAGAAAGGAGATGCAGCTGAACCCGCAGCCTCACAGACCCACATGACCACAGGCAGAGACCCGCAGTTCTGGGAGAAAAGGCTTCCGCTTCCTGGGCTCCGAACTCTAGAAGTCCAGCGCGTGGAAGGGCTCGGAGAAGGCTGCAGATCTAGAAGGCTGAATGTCTGGTCAGGGAAACCTCTGGCTGTGTCCCCGCCCCCGCTGGTAGAAGATGAGTCGGGACTGGGGGACGGGGCTGGGGGGCGGCACTTCATTCTTTTTTTTTTTTCCTTGGTACCAGGCACCACTGAGCCACCCCCGCCAGCCCTTCATTATATTTTATTTAGAGACAGGGTCTTGCTGAGTTGGTTAGGGCCTCACTAAATTGCTGAGGCTGGTTTTGAACTCATGCTCTTCCTGCCTTGGCCTCCCTACCCACTGCGGTTGCAGGCATTACCACAGTGCCCAGCAAGATGAGGCATTTCTTGGTGGTGGCTGAAAACGGTCACCCCAAAGTGGGGAAGGCAGATGCTCCTCCAGCAGCGTGAGAAGTGGGTATGAGAGCAGAGGTGGCCACATAGCCTTGGGGCCCATGATCTATGGAAGAGATGGCTGCTGGGGTATTCAGGCCAGAGGGTCTGAGGCGATGGCAGGCGACCTCATCCCAGAAAGCTCAACATCTCTTTATGACCAAGAAGGTCCCAGAAGAGAGAGGGAGAGGGAGGGAAAGAAGGGGGAGGGGAGAGGGAGAGCGCACGCACCCAGGATTCAAGAGGCCTTGAGACTCAGAAGAAGAGAACGTGCCCATGGTCCAAAACGTGGACGGGTCAAGGACTCCTCTCCAGATCCCAGGACACAGAGAGGACTGGGTACCTAGAGCCCAGCACCTGCCCCGTTTCGTGAGCCTGCCTCCACTGGCAGAAACTGCTACCTGGTGGGAGGAGGGGGACCCATGGGACTTGCACCTGGGTGAAATGGGAGCCTGAGGTTGAAATCAAGCTCAGTTACGGAACGATCAACCACATAGATTTTTTTAACGTACCCAAGTCTTTGGTCTGAGTTTGCTACAGGCTATATACAAAGAAAAGATGTGAATGTGAAGAAATAATCTCTGGGATGTAGGTCATCTTAAGGACCAGAATAAAGGAAGCTCATGGAAGGCTTCCTAGAGGAGATGACCCAGGCACAGGGTCTTGAGGGTCACGGAGGAGCCCGGCAGATGGACAAGTGTGGGGGCGGTGAGGACTTTCCAGGCCAGGAAGGCCCAGCAGGGAAGATGTCGAGAGTGGCCGGGTGCCAGGCAGCTGTGGCTAATGATGTGAGCTGAATCTGGGATGTTCTGGGCCTGTGCCTGGATCTGGTGGCTGGTGAGGATCCTGGAGGACGGGCCAGCTGCTGCAAGGGCTACTGCCTGGGATGGCTGGTGGGGTTCTGAGCCCCCGTGGCCCTCTGCCCTGCATGGAGTTGGCGCTCCCCAGGCTGGTAGGGAGCCACATTCCTGTCTGGCTACACTTTCGGATAAAGGAACCAATCCTGTTTCTTGCACAAAGCAATTATGAAAACATCCTCATTAGGAGCAAGATCAGCATAACAAAGCATGCTAATTATGAGCTCTGAAGCGCTGGGTGCCTTAGGACTGATATTACCAAAGATGGGAATAATTGTCAGTGGTGGACTTGCCAGGGGAGGATTTGATCTCATTATTTCAGGAAATGGAAGTAGGCGATTTTATAACATGTGACGTTTTGCCTGAGGCTTAAGGGTACCAGAACTTCACCTCCTTACGGGTGGTCCTCATATGACCAGAATCAGAAAACCCCAGGGCGAGGGGGTATGTTAGAAATGCAGAATCCCAGGCCCCAGTATGAATTGTGGTTCAGGATTTGCATGTTGATGACATCTCTAGGTGGTTCCTGTGTGTGAGATTGGGAGGTACTGATAGAGGTCACGTCCGCCAGCGTAATTCCCTTGGGTTCCTGAGGTATCTGCCACCCGTCCTCACCAGATTCTATCCCAATCAGAGCTCACACCGCCTTCCCACGTGGCCCTCCCTGAAGCCTGTCAGCTCTGTGGTACAGAATGGACACCTTGGTCAGTGTTCTTGGTTGCAAACTACAGAATCCACACCGGTTTTTATGCAGAGAAGGAATTTATCCAAAGACACTTGGTAGTTCAGAGATTCTCCAGGAAGGTCAAGGTGTCAGTCTGGGAGGTTGTCCTGCCTGGTACACAGGTCAGGCCCTACTTGGGGGGCTTTCTTGGAAGGTGCCCACGTCGCAGTGTTCCACATAGCCCCAGGTCATGGGGGAAGAAGACACCAGAACATCCCAACATTGCTCCACCAAGCTCTCTGTCTCTCCTCTGCCCCTTCCTCCTCTTCCTTACATGGACCTGTCCAAATAAAACCTAGGGTGAGACCCTCTGCATCTAACACTAGATGCAAGAGCAGCTAAGGTCTGAGTTCCAGCTCCTGGAGACAGGAGAAATCCCAATAACAAGACTCCAAAGGAAGGAAGGGTGTCCCACAGACCCTGGGGAAGAAGCAGACTGAATTTTGAGCCCTAGAGAAGGCAAAGCTATGAATGGGGTGATCTTGTGGGTGGCTCCTGGGTACAAGAGGCAGAGGGGTGTGAAGGGGCCTGATGGCCCCGCTCTTGAAACTGAGCTACATCTGACTTTGGGCAAGTCCTTTTACCCTCTGGACCCCCGATTTCTTCATCTTACCTGAAGAGTGATAGCTATGTCAGTATTATTGGGAGCCCCTTGGCCGTCATCCTGGCTGCTGTTAAAACGGGCTCTTACCACCACCTCGCCACCACTAGGGACACTGTCCTGTGGTCCTAGCAGCCAAGGGACCCACCACACACAGTGGGTCAGCCACAAGCACCTACTATGTGCCAGGCACTGCTCCAGAACTGGAGTGGAGAGTGAGGGGCAGTCCCTGCCTCCCCTGGGGAACTGGGCAAGGAGGGGCAGCTCAAAGGACAGCTGGGTCTGCGAGCAAGGAGTGGGACGAAGGGCATTCAAATCTAGAGACTGAAAGAACCAAGGCAGAGTGGGGCAGAGTGGTGGCCAGGAGCCTACCGTCCAGTGTGAGTTCAAATCCACCTCTGCTGGTTGGGAGCTGCCAACCTGTAAGTCTGTGGATGACCATCTATAAAGTGAAAATCAAGGTAAGAGAACCAATCCCAGAGGATCAGAGGAAGATGCCTGTAGAGAGAGGAGGCCCAGACTGGACCAGAACTTCAGACTGCTCAGGGTGGACATGGGGCAAGCGGGACATCAGCACGAGGCCCGGCCTCATGTAAAGCTGCATCCTTGAAGAAATCAAGGGCAAGTTATGTGTCTGAAGGCCCGGCAACCTGCCCCTCTCTAGGTCTGTTAGCCTGCTTCTCCCCACAAATAGAATCCAGCTGGTTGTTGAGCCCAATTCTCCCCACCCCTCAAATCTGGCCAACCAGACTACAGCACTTGACCCCAATAAGAGGACATTTCCTGGAACCATTGAGAACTGTCAAGGTCTCCCACTTAGCTGTGGGGTGTGAATCTGGGGATGCTGGTGGCCACTCAGCACCACAAAAGAACTTTCCTGAGATTGAAGCCAAAACAGAAGAGACAGACAGGAGGAATGGAAATCCGCAGACTCCTGTGGAGATTTTTTTTTTGAGCACCTGGATTCATTTGTGCCTGAAGTCAACCCTACCCTGACCCTCTCTAAGATGAACCAATAAATCCCCTTAAACCATAAGAGCTGGGTATCTGCAGCTTGAACAAAAATGGTCCCAGTTAACTGAGATGGGATGTGTGCTCATGCTTCCCCTAACAAAGGGGACGGTGCTGTCTTTGGGCTGGCTGGGGGTGCTGTCCCATACAATGATACCCAGGCCAGTTGAACAGCTCAAGAGAGCCCCGTGGAGTCTGTTGTCAAATTCCAAGCATTACCTAGTCTGGGTGACGCATTCAGAGGTGGCTCTTTGAGAAGTCTCCTCCTTCCCAAACAAAAAGTGACCAGGAGCCTGTTTAGACCCTGGGATTTCTCTGGTTGGGTGTCTGTGACCTGTGACATCTTGAGATCTTAGAATGGGTCACTGTTTCCTGCCTGAGTTGGGACAGGAAGCAGGGGTCATGGCCCTATTAACTCTGACATCCCATGAAGCCCTCTCTTCTCCCACATGGGCCCCTGGTCAACATTGTGCCTGGGACGTCTGCTTTCAGTGACCTTCTGAACGCCTTAGGGGAACACACTAAGTTTCCGCGAGCTCTTCTGTGTCCCAGCCTCTTACTGCATTACGTGTCACTTCCTCCTCCTGCCAGGGTTGCGAGGTGGCCCCTTTCTACGAATGGGGAAGGTCACTGCCTGGCCAGTAACAGCAGAGCCACATCAGCCTGCGGGGCTTTGCACAGGACCAGGGGAGGAGGCCTGGAGCACCCCACTCACATCCCACTCCCCAACAAAGGGCTGCCCAACGGGGCAGGGCCGTGGGGGCGGGGAGGGGTGGGAGTGGGCCGGGCAGCCTGAGAGCCCTTTCCAGAGCAGCCAGGGTGAGGCAGGCCACAGAGACGCCCCCGGCAGGTCCCCCTCCATGCTCCCTGGGGCTCCAGACTCCATGGCCCTCCAGCTCACAGGGCCATAGCAGCGAGCCTCGCCCCTCATCACATGCAGTAAAAGACAACCAGGATGCAAAAGGGCCCCTTTGGAGCTGCCATGTTTCCCTAAGTGTGGGCGACAGTTATCTTGTCCGTTAAGATAAACTCTGTCCCCACGGTGGTGCTGCGTGACGTGAGATGATGTCACGAGTCTCAGGACAAGGGCGTTTTGCTTCTCCTTTTGTTTTTCCAACATTTTTGCAGTTGCTGAGAACCCAGGGCCACACAGCAGACAACAGTTGTCCTGAGCTGTGGGTGTGTAAATGTGTGAGTGTGCAAATGAAAGTGCAAGCCCCAGCTCAGCAAGCCTTGCACACCGCCCGCTGAGGGTACCACTTAAGCGTGTGCCTTGGCAAGACAGCAAGCAACCTGCCTGTCATCAGAGTGTCCCTGATGTCCACAAGGCCAAGGTCAACCTCCACTAGTTATGCCATGGCCATGAGCCATGGTGGCCTCCCACACGGTCTCCACGGGCCGGCGTTCGCAGCCCCCTAGGAGCTGACGGGCTCTGGGGGGTCAGACACCTTCCCAAAGTTCCACAGAAGTTGCAGGGCTGGGGCGGATATCTCACGGGGCCCTCCCAATGCCTGAGCCTCGGGAGAAAGGGCTCCGTTTGTTCCTTCGCTCATCCCAAGTCTTTGGGAATGAGGCAGAATAAGAGCTGATAGTGATGCGTGGCTTTATCAGCTCCTGTGGAGTTAGGCACGCAGACTGTGCAAGGCTGAGCATCACGGGGAGTCTGAGGCATGCAGGGGATCCCCTTGCCACCTTTGGGATGGGGCTGGGACATACTGGGCCACAGTTCAAAGGACAGGGAGGAACCGGGCTGACAAGAGGCACAGGTGCCAGACTCAGCAGAGGTGTCGGACACCATGGGGACAGGGTGAGCACAGCAGGTGGGTGACAGCCGCTGACAGGGGCTCAGTTTCCCCCAACCCCGGGATGTGCTGGTAACTCTCGGAGTCCAGTGTATCTCCAAGGCTCAGAAGGATGCATCTCGGAATAAGGTGGACGTCATGCAGGTCAGTACGGAGGTGACGAGGAGAAGGCAGGAGCCCTCCCCAGAAGGCTCCAGTACAGCCTGGAAGAACGGAGGCCAGCCAGACCTGGGCAGGGGTCCTCCTGAGCATGCGTCTTCCCGTCCTGGAGAGGACGGCTCCGGGCAGGGCAGCGTAAGGCTGAGGTGACCTGCCTGTGCCATAAGCCCCCCATGGCAGGCTTCTTTCAGACCTCAGAGTCACAACCTAGATAACACATGAGGACACTGGGCCAGGAGCTCTATGGGTACAAGGGAAACAGAGCCGGGGGAGGAGAGAGGTTTTGGCCCTGGCTGTGGTTCAGAACCCCTACAGATGGGTACCATGCAGTGGGACTGGACTGCAGCCTGAGCAGGGCCTGGCGCCTGCTGGATCATCCAAGGGTGGTTTCAGGATTGAACCGGGTGGCTCACTCAGGAGGAGCCCCCAGTGGGCTCTGGCAGCCCCACTTCCCTGGTGAGTGACACAGAAGCTGGGTGCAGGGTCCCAGGACACAGCACCCTTGCTGAGGGAGAAGTTGGCACATTCTGGAATGACTCCCTTGAACCAGGAGGACCCCGCAGAGTCCGCTCTCCCCAGCCCCACTCCCACCCCAGGAGAAGCTTCCAGAACCTCCTGCCTCTCCTCAGTTGCCTGGGAAAGGGGCTTGTCACCATGTTTGGCTGGCTTTGCGATACTGCGGTCTGAGTCAGAAACACTCCACAGGAAAGGTCACGGGCATCCAAATTAACTCGAGGGAAAACTGCCGATTGGCAGAGATGCCCATGGGGTTATCACAGAGGTCCTCCTGCCTGGGCTCCAGGATGGGGGTCCCGCTGTGCAGAGGTAGGACCTGAGTGCACAGCACAGCGTGGTGCCCGGTCACGGCCACTCCCAGAGGGGGCGGCCCTGGGCTGAGTCTCTATCTCCAGCTCTCACAGGGAAATTTCCTTTATCTTCACAAGTACCCTGGGGGAAGCCGTCGCCTTGATCTCTGCTTCACAGGAAAGGGGACAGGGACATTGACCTTGGATACCCAAGGTCACCCAACTAGCAAGTGCTGAAGCTGGGTGAGGACAAGGCAGCTTGCGGGGTACACTCTCTGGGCCCCTCTGCTAGAGGCTCCTGGACACAAGGACTCACCAAGAGCCCCACAACCTGGGTTTTTGCTGCCAAACAAGGGCATGTAGGGAGGACCCAATAAGCGGAGCACATGGCATGGGGCCCAGGGCCTCAGTGTTCAGCAAAGTCCCCCAAGTGCTAGACAGAAGTCCACCCCTCAGCTGTCAGATGTCCCTCGATGGTTTAATCTGGAGCATAGTCAAGGTATGCCTGCTTCTTCTCCTGCCCCAACCCATTGCCCAGACTCAGGGTGCTGAAGGGAGAAATCCCTCTCCCCCTAGTGAGCCCCAGGGGACTCAGAGGGCTTGGCCGCCCCAGGGTAGCTGCTCATGCCACACTGCGTGCACTGGGCTGTGGATCAGGAGTTGGGACCCTGGGTGGCCATGAGGAAGACCCCGCCCCTCCCAGGATCTCAGTTGTCCCTCGGAAAGTGAGGGTGTGGACTAGTTGAAATTTAACTTTTTTCCTCTGGATCTGCACTTTGTATGTGCCTTGGGATGTCCTGCAAAACTTGGATAATATAGTCACCATGCACTCATGCTCTGGTGCTTCATATGAATTATCCCACCGAAGCCTCCCATCGAACATTAGAAATAAGTTCTATTATTGCCATTATTTTTATGTGAGAGATGTAAAGAAAGAACAGAGGGGTCAAGTGACTTGTCCCAGGTCACACAGCTACTAAGTGTTGGAGCCAAGATCCAAACCCATATACTCTGGTTCCAAAACTCGGGACATTCATCTTGACAGCTTTCTATTGCACACTGAAATTTCCAGGCATGACAAACCACCATGAGTAACTGGGAGAGGTGCCCATGGCATCCAGCAGGGCTGGTGGTCCTAAGCACGCAGAAGAGGCAGTGCTAGGACACAGCTTGGGGAGGGAAGCTTGGCGCTGGAGCGGAGGCAGAATCACGGAAGGATGCTGGGCATGGGGAGAGGCAACGAGATCTGCATGAAGATGGATGGATCTGCAGGCAGCATGGGGCTGGTCTCTGGAAGGTGAGAGAGGAGGTGAAAAGGCCACAAGAAGGAAGCTAGGGTGACCTGGGACCCCGCACCTGACCCGGGCAAGTGGGGCTGAGCGGACACGCAGAGGCAGAGAGACAGGTCTGCTGCAGAACGTAGCCGGGTTCCAGATGACAGGCAGGTGGTGGCAGAGGAGAAGGTAAGAAGGCCATGGCTGCTGGCTGGCAAGAAGCAGAGACTATGGGTCATACTGGGCTAAGAGAACTCAGTCTGCGGCAGGGCAAGCCAGGGATACAGCTGCTGGAGGTGCCCAGCATGCACTTGGAGACGCTCTATAAAGAAGGGGCCCAGGAAGAGCTCGCACCCGCTTCCTACTTCTCTGGGCTTTGCATCTGCCAAGCCCTCCCCTGCCAGGTAGGCTCCTTAGGAGGGAAGTGATTACACTCTTCTTCAAGCTCAACTCTGGGAAGCAGTGAGCAGAACCCTGACTCTGGGCTCTGGCACCAGCCCAGGATTCCCTAGCAGGCTTTGAATTGTGTAATTATCCATGCAATAATTATGCCTGGCAGAAGCTTGGCTTTCCTGGGGGAGGGCCTCCCAGAGCAATCACCCAATGGTCCGGCCACCATCGGCCTACTCAGCCCTGCTGGCTCTCTGCGCATGATAAGTGTCCCTGATCCAGGGAGCTCAGACATCTTCTGCAGGAGCCAGTGGGCAACTGTCAGACTGAGCCTCGGTGGGACCTGTCGGCATGCTTGGTTCCACTTCCTTTGGACTCCGCCTGCCCACACAGCATCCACCATTTCCCACCGCCTTATCTAAGACCCAGAGGGAAACAAATCTATCAACTAGGAGCAGGCAGCTAATCAGTTTACCCGGCTGCCTGGGGTCTTCCAATATAATTATAATTCCTACTGAGGCACTGGTGAGCATCAGTCATCCCTACGACTGCCTCAGACGCCACCATCAAAGTGCCAACATGCCTTTGTTCCAAGTCCTGCACAGGCAGGGCTCATGTGGTAGGCTTTGGAGAGAAAGCTCTGAGCACTGGATTTGCTTTTCTCACTTCCCTTCCTCTCCTTCCTGCCCTCTCCCTTTTGGAGATCAGGGAGGAGGGGCCAGAAGGTCCTGCATGAAGCTGGCAACAGCCCAGGCCTGTGGGGCTGTGGATGTGGCTCCCAGATGCTGGCGGGCAGGGCAGAGAAATCTCGTTGGTGGCAGGAGAGTCATCAGGGGTGACTGCTGGCTGCTTTCCAGAAACCTTGCAAGGTAGCATTTACCTTGGCCACCTCCCCAGCCTCTGGCAGCAGGCCTTGGAGGTTTGGAAGCCTTGTTTTGCTGGCACACCCAGGAGGGACCCATCTGTCAGAAGAATGCTCCCGTTAACTCAGATCATGAGTGCATCCTGTGAAGCACCGTGAGAGGTGCGACCGCCACACACAGGGACACTGAAGCCGCAGGGCCAGCTCCGCTTCTCCCCAGAGTTGCACCAGAATCTTGGTGAGCCCTGACTCCTAGGGAGGCCGGTGCAGCCCTGGGGGTGTTCCATGTCCTCAGGCTCTGACCTCTGCGGTGTCTACAGGAGGCAGAGTCCACCTCAGGACCACACAGGCCTTGTTCCTGCACAGGGCAGTACTTCCCTGCACAGGTCTAGTTGGACCTTGCCAGCTGACCTCTAGCTCCTGAGCTGCCCTACTCCATGACCAGGGTGGCTGTGTGGTTGTCCGAGCTCAGACCCCCTGGGAGCCCGGGCTCCACCACGCTGACCTGGCACCCACCCTGACATGATGCCTGTGGCCAACCTGGTTGTGTGGCCTCGATGCCACTTCTGTCATGTCCTCCTCCAGGACCACAGCTGTTGCTGGGCTGGCTGGAGACTGCGTTTCCTGCCCCCACTCCTCCTTGCAGCTGGGAAGGCCTAGGAATCGGGTTTCCCCTCATGAGATCTGCCATGAGTGGTGCGTGCCCCTGCAGGTCAGGGCGGTTGCAGAAGCAGGGTGCCCTCCACCCCCTTCATCCAGGGATGGCAGGAGGCTGGATCCCTGAGTGACCACGATGAGAGAAAGCCACCTCAACAGGGTAGGAACGAGAAATGCAGTTGTATGAATCAAGCCACGGAAACACGGGTTTCTCTGCCACGGAGCAGCCAGCAAGTACCCTGAAGGTATAAGTCAGTTTCTTCTCAACCTGCCTCCCTGAGGTTAGGGTTGTCAGCCAGTCTGGTGTTAGACCTTTCTGAAAGACTTCAGATCCACATTCAGTACACCACCTCTGCGGCCACTCCTGGAGGCGGCCGGTGCTGGTGGATTTTGTTCCCCTGCTTCTAACTTGTTTCCCTCCCAGATGTGATCACCCCTCCCAGATGTGAGCTCAAGCCAAGGACGTTGCAAGTGGCACTCAGAAAGTCTGGAGATGTGGACAAAGAAGCCAAGACAAGTGACTACCACCAGTCCTTCAGCCTGGAAGAGCATCACATACACACACACAATCTCTCTCACTCCCTCTCTCTCTCCCTCTCTCTCTCTCTCTCCAAAGCAGACCTGAAGGAGCAGAGAGAACAAGCCTGGGCTGAGCAGAGGAGCTGCAAATGTGGACTTGGTCAGGACTGGGACGCACAGAAATTATGTCTCTCGGCCAGGTACTCCAGCTGGTACGGCAGCTTGGAGTGCTGTGTTAAGCAAGGATTCTGAGGTCTTATTCTAGTGCCGATGGAAAAGGCCCCAGGATAGATGATCAGTGTCTGACACACTGAGGCGGGTGAGGGGGCAATTCGCACATGCAGTTGTCACGCTTGCTCACGCTTGCTCTCGTGACCAGGACTGTGGTGTAGAGTGAGTCTGCATTTACCAAGGCTGCAGCCCAAAGTCAAACTGACAGAATGCCAAGTGGTTCTTAACCCTCAAATGATGCCCCTAGGGATCAAGTGCTCTGCAGACAACCTTTTGATGAATTCTCAAAGCAACCCTGGCAGGGAGGAGTATTCTTTTCTTACAGATGGAGGATCTGAGGCTCAGGAGAGGGTAGGTGACTTACCCGAGGACCACACAGGCTCAACACACACAGAGCCGGCTTCAGTCCACAGCCTGAACTCTAAGTCTGTGCACGTCCCTATTATGTTGAGCACCCTCTGAATTAGGACTGGGGCGGGGGCAACGTGTGGCAAGCCTGCAGCCTGGTTGCTTGTCTACTGACAGAACAGAGCCACGGTGGGGAGGCAGAGGAGGGTCTGGCCCAGCAGCTGGGTATAGATCATGCACACAGCCAAATGGCTTTGGGTCGGGGCTGCCTGCAGCTTTTCTCTCATCTCTTGAGTTGGTTTACTGCTTAAGAGTCAGTCAGAGAAAGGGAGGAAGGG